>NC_058413.1:45523314-45714270 GCF_002201575.2 Neomonachus schauinslandi
CCCCCCCCCCCCCCCCCCCCCCGGGGTTCAAGTCCTGCCTCTACCTACCTTGGGCAAGTGGCTTAGGCTCTCTGAATCCCTGAATAGAATTCTGTGAGGTTGCTAAATAAGGTAAGGTAGAAAAAATGCACAACCTAGCGTCTGCCCCATGGTGGGACCCCATAAAAGTTACTTCCTGCCCCTCCTTTATCTTAAATCCTAACCCGAGTAACGCTCTGTGGACCCACGCCTTCAGGGAGTCGGATAGTGGCAGCCTGTGTGTGTGCACATGGGTGTGTGTAGCTGGGGGCTGTGCCTGGACAAGAAGTAGAGCCATCTGCTGTACCCCAGTTTCTTTGAATGTATCTGTCCTAAACAAAACAAAACTAGCCTCCTGCCCCTGGCAGGAAGGATGTAAGGCAGAAGGGACTAAAGGGTCATACCCCCAGTCACACAGCTGGTGATTGTCAGAGCAGGCAATGCGATGCTCTTAGGCTCCCTCTCTCCCCGCTGCCGCCAGCTCCAGGGTCAAGGGTCAAGCCTAGGATAGTGTATCCTATGTGGGATAGGCGAGGTGTCTGAGTCAGTTAGGGTTGTGGTAGGGGTGGGGAGAAGGTGAATATCCGAATCTCAGCAGCCCTTGTTCCTAACCAAAGAGACTTTTCTTCCCACATTATGAAGGGCTCACTCTCCAGCTCAGAAATCTGGCCAAGCTGAAGCTCTTTCCGGGGCGCCTGGGTGGCTCAGTCGTTAGGCGTCTGCCTTCGGCTCAGGTCATAATCCCGGGGTCCTGGGATCGAGCCCCACATCGGGCTCCCTGCTCAGCAGGAAGCCTGCTTCTCCCTCTCCCACTCCCCCTACTTGTGTTCCTGCTCTCACACTCTCCCTCTCTCTCTCTGTCAAATAAATAAGTAAAATCTTTAAAAATAAATAAATAAAACAGTATGTAGGAAAAGCCACCTCTGGCTGTCAGAGCACATTATGAAGGGCTCACTCTCCAACTCAGAAATCTGGCCAAGCTGAAGCTCTTCCCGAGCACAGAAGAGCCCCCCCCCCCACCCCAGCAGTTGGTGGAGGCCTCCTCCAGCCCCCTGACCCAGGAAGCCTGTGACGTAATGGTCCCCCCCTTTCCTGATTCCTTTGCATTGCTGTTGGAATCTGACCCTGGCCACTTGAGCTCTGTTTACCACCTTTTAATCTTGCAGCTCTGAGTACGTTGGACAAGCTAGGCAGGCAGGTGAATAATGGCGGAAGTGATGCCATCGGGGCAGCTGAAAAGCCACAGCTGAACAGATGAACCCGCAGGGGTGAGACTTCTGTGTGCCACGCCTGTTACAGCCTCCCCACTCATGGTCGTTGGCTTCAAAAGGCATCACCAGGGCCTGCCATGCATCCCTGGATGACTCTCAAACCTGCATCTCCATTCTGGTCTTTGTCCTGAGCTCCAGATCCATTTATCCAGATGTTTCCTCCTGAGCGTCCTCCGGCATAGAGGACTCACCGCCAGAGAGGACAGTCCAGTCTGTCCTCTTGGTGTCACCATTAAGTCTGTGCCTTCCCATTTGTTTCCCATCTCTGGGAATGGTGCCTGGCAAGTGACTCCGCCTTCCCATCCCTCGTGCCCAGTCTTCCCTCCAGCCCAGGCACCTCCACCCCTGCATGCCTCTCAGCTCTGTCTGCCTCTCCCCACCCCTGATGCATCACTCCACTTCAGACTTCCTCCCAGCATCCCCCATCTCGACTATTTTCACACCCCCTTTCGGCACTGGCCTTGCCCCAACATTTAATTCCACCGGAACACCCTTTCTTTTGTCCATTTCCCTCCCTTAAGCCTTCTTCCTCTGTGAAGCCTTTCGTGATTTCTCCACGTAAGATGAAGCACAACTCCTTCCCCAGTGGGCCCCTAGCCCCTGGCACTTATGCCTCCACTGGGGCCCTGGGTATGTGGAACTGCCCTGGGTTATTGTCTCGTCTTCCTCCCCACAGTGCTCCTTGAGAGCTGGGGCCATGCTTGCTCCTTCTCCATTCCCCCAGTTGGCACCAACTCAGTTCTTGGCTAACAGTAAATGTTTCGTAAGTGTTGTGTTGACCTAAAGAGCCCTATGATAAAGAGGACAGTTCCTTTTTCCCCGTATCTGAAGGATATGGAAAGTGAATTTTGTGTTTGTATCTTTCTAATCACAGACCCAAAATATCTAAGCCAGCTGAATTCTTTAGCAACTGAATCCATCCAGTGCAAGCACATCCCCCCTCTCAACAGCCAGGAGATCTTTGGTGAGGAAATTTCCTTGTCTCCCATCACATTTTGTTGTTTTAATTCTTTTTTTTTAAGGTTTTTATTTATTATTTATTTGAGAGAGAGAGAGAGAATACCAGCAGGGGGAGGGGCAGAGGGAGACGGAGAAGCAGGCTCCCCGCTGAGCAGGAAGCCTGACGTGAGACTTGATTCCAGGACCCTGAGATCAGGACCTGAGCCGAAGGCAGACGTTTAATGGACTGAGCCACCCAGGCGCCCCTTGTTGTTTTGATTCTGTAGAATTGGAGCTGTACCTCCATTCAGAGCCTCAGCACCCAATATTCCCTGGGGGCAGGTGAAACACAGCTGTGGTACCCTGTCTGATTATTCTGGTCCCACCGTCAGGGAAGATAGGTTCATTCTCTTGGCTGAAGCCTCCACACTCAGGAGGAGAAAGGGCTTCCACTTGACAGCCCAGAGCTGCACATTTGCAAACACTCAGTGTTTGAGAATGATAGTACCACACACACAAAATGAGTAAGAGAAAAATCAATGCGTGTTACCTGAGCACCTAGGTAAAACTTGGCATTCATAGAAATCACAGAATTCTCTCTCGGTGATGCTCAGAGACAAGGACTTCCGCCAGATCACTTACAGCTCCTAGGAGAGAATATATCTGCTTTTGGGTTCAATATGTGCTTCACACATATGCTTCCTCACTCATTCAGTAAGCATTTATTGAATACCTACTGTGTGCTGTCCACTGAGCTGGGCTCTGGGCAATTCAGAGATGAGCAGGGCTTGGACTTTTACTTACCCTTTCTGCTACAAGGGTTTTCTCCCAGCCTTCCTTACTTCCTGTCTTCTGAGTGTTGGCAGGGAGAGCCTGACTTCTTTTTCACTTATTCTATTGTGATTCCTACAATTTCTCTGGAAGCCATGCTTCCTCAGGGAGCAAACCAAGTTTCCCTTCCTATTTTATATCTCAACTTCCTTTGGTTTTATCACAAAATCACAAATTGCAACTTCCCCACTGCAGGCAAAACACTTGTCCTTAAATGGACTTCAAGCTTTTAAATCTATTTGGGATATATTTTCCCTGTCTCATCTACACAGTCACTCACTAATCCATCCTTCCTTCCTTCCATCTACTAACATATCCATGCATCTTCCATCTAATCCATCCACCCATCACCCATCCATCTGCCCATCCATCCACCCACCCACCCACCCTCCTACCCACCTATGCATCCATTCATCCATCCACCCACCCATCTATCCATCCATCTGTGCACCCACCCACCACCCCATCCATACATCTGTCTTTCCATCCAAACATCCATACATCTGTCTATTGAGCAGATACTGTGTCATAAACTGAACTGGGCACTGGGCATGCAGAGCTGAATAAACACAGACCCAGCATGAAAAGAGCTCATCATCTGGTGGGGGAAAAGGACATTTTTACAAATGTTTATGAAGAGTATGAAGAGAGCAGTGTGAGAATCAAAGGGAGGAGATGATTAATTCTAGAGACTATGGGAAGATGACATCACAAAGCTGACATTTGAGCTGAGTTTCAAAAGTGAAGCAGAAGGGAAAAATGTCATCCAAAAGTAGTAGCCACTGCAATGACTTAGAAACTTAACACACTGGGAACACAAAAAACGAATGTCAAGAAGCTCACTCAGTATGATTGGGGCAAAAAAAGGCATATATGAGAAGAATATAAAATAAGGTTAGATGTAGCCTACCCAGATTTGGAGGGTCCCAAATATCAGACTACAGTTTCTGGACTTTTTTCTGGAAACCATAGGAAGCCATCAGACATCAGCAGTTTGGAAAAATGGTTCTGTCTGCAGAGGATCCGTGAGAAGAGGCTGGAGAGGAGGCGGGGAGGCCAGTTAGGAGGCCAGTACGATGGACCAAATGAGAGCTGAGGCCTGGAGTGAAGGCCTAGAGGGGTTGGAATGCGAGGAGGCAATAGAGAGAAAGGATCTCCCTTTAGAGGTTGAAAGCCAGACGTCGGTCTCAGAGGGGTCAGAGTAAATAAAGGCTGCTTGTGGTGCAGCCGAAGAGCCGGGGAGGGCCTGCTAGGGGCCCGGCTGTCTGCAGAATGCTCCAAGTCCTGCTTGGCGATCAGGAGAAGCAAGCCCTCTGCAGCCTGAAATGAATAGCTCCCCGAGAGAAATGTATTGGTGTCTGCAGCCGTGGCCTTGTGCTGACCTCTGGCAGCATCAGGGACCACGTCCACGAGGCCGCCCCTCCGGGCTGGAGCTCATGACGAGGCAGGAGTCAGGACATAGCCCTCAGTGCCTCCATCAGGGATGACCTGGTTTCCATATCCACAAGCCCTGGTGGAAGACAGAAGCCAGGGTGTGATAAATCACACTCTCTCTTTTTCTCAATTCCACACCCTTAGAATTCAACATCATGTTTTCATTAGCAGGCAGTTTACTTATTAATTCCATTTTTTTTCCTATTGCTACTGAGAGGTTCTCGTTACTCAAAGGTAAAGGACTATTCCAGAGTGACAGCCACGGAGAAGAGAACACTTGAATTCCTATCCTGAGGAGAAAAAGCAATCAAGAGCTCTTCAAAATAGTGGTAAAAAGCAAGGCGATACAATTTATACCATACCTCCTGAGCTGATGACACTGTTTTTATTATTATCATTATTATCTCATTCCTTCTTCTCAATAGTTCTGGGAGGTGAATTTATGATTGCCATTTAACAGAAGGGGAAACTGAGGCACAAAGTGTTCAGGCCACTTGCCCAGTGTCACCCAGATACTGGTTTGGAGAGTCAGGGCTTAAATCCACATCTGCTTCATTTAGAAGACCCCGCTTGTCCCATCACATTATACCCACCTCAGGGTGGCGGCGCTAGGGGGAGATGAATGAGCCCGGACAGGTCGGGCCTGAGGAGCACCCAGCCTTGGGGTTGGGGGGCTTGAGTTGAAGTGTTGGGCCTCCTCAGTAGTTCTGGGACTCGGACAAATCACGTGCCCTTGTAAGAGCATCAGTCTCCCCTCTATAATGACAAGGTATGTTGGTTATCCAGGCCCAGAGTTCGGTTTCCAAGCCAAGCAAGAGAATGTACTTGCTGTCAAAGGAAGAAAGCTCCACCGGCAGCATTTCTACTTTATTTGGTGTTGGAACACCTCTCTGCATGTGTTGTAAACATGAAACAGAGGCTGGATTGTGAGCTTGCGGTTGAGCCCATCGCTTCCCTGACTGCGGTGTATGGTTTGCTCTGACTCAGCTGTGTGTGCGGGGGGATACTCTGTGCCGGCTGCACTCCGGAACACTAATTTCAGTGGTTAAGAGATGTTATAGGATCGGGGCGCCTGGGTGGCTCAGTCGTTAAGCGTCTGCCTTCGGCTCAGGTCATGATTCCAGGTCCTGGGATCGAGCCCCGCATCGGGCTTCCTGCTCCGTGGGAAGTCTGCTTCTCCCTCTCCCACTCCCCCTGCTTGTGTTCCCTCTCTCGCTGTGTCTCTCTCTCTGTCAAATAAATAAATAAAATCTTTAAAAAAAAAAAAAGATGTTATAGGATCGAGAGCATTCTGTGCTAAACAAGTTTGGAAAAGACCATATTATAAACAAGGATGAACAAGCTTCTCCACTGTGGGACTCCCCCGAGACGGATAAGCTGATGCCATTAGGAATCTCCAAGAAGGAAAGGAATAATCAGCGTTTCCCAAACTTCCTGGACTACAAAACCTTTTTCAAGGAACACCCAGCCACACAAATGCTCCAATGAGTATACTCTGAGGAGCACCAGATCATGGGCTTAAAAATCTTTATTAAGCAGAGCTAAGTTGTAATTATTAATGGGCTGCGATATGAAAGATAAGAGGCCACCACCTGACACAGGGTCGGTGTTCATTAAATGTGAACAGAAAGGGGATCCGATCTGTGTTCATTATGAGCACCATCTCTGGCTAGCAGGTGGCCCCGCGGGTGACATTACTCCCCTCAGCTGGGAGGGGGCAGGGGGTGTCAGATAACCTCTGACATTCAGGGAGTGCATTTTCTACAAAGGCATTCACGGCTTTTAGTCAAATGCCCCTTTTCTTCCCTTTTCTTGTGACATTTTGGGAAGATGAATCATTTGGCAGGGATGGATCGTCACCCCACTTCTAAGCACATGCGCTTGTCAGCGGGAGGTTTATTCAGTTGAGTCTTTCGAGAATCTGTCTTTGTCCAGTGACTAGGTGGTGTGTCTTATCCTGCATCTGCAGGCACCTGCAGTGTGGGAGTCGGGCCAACAGCCTCTTGCGGTGTTTTCACGAGCTGGTATTTTTAAAAGTTGAAGGGTGCTGCTTTTCTTTCTCAACTGTGGAACCAGGACAGCAATATCCCAATGATGAGGGTCACGTTTGTGAGCATGGTGAGTTTATTTTGTCATTTGCTCGTACAAAAATAAAAATTAACCTAAAATGCCAACAAAGTAGCACACATAATCATTACAGAAGAAAATCTGCTTCCCTTTTTAAAGTAATTTACTTGAAAAAGAAAATATATCTGTCTTTTTATTCTTTTCTATTTCCACCCTTTCAACAATCCTTAATTTTTTCTTGGTCTAAAAAGAGTGAATTATTCCTATAACATTTTTGAAACACACAAAATGTCATAAAGAAAAAAATTAAAATAGTAATCCTATCACCCAGGGAAAACCACGCAGGCTTCATTTCTTTTATATGTACTCCGTGTGTATTGCTTTCATTTTTATGTATTTCTTTCACTAGAAAGAAATATATTTATTTATACATGTGCATACATATTCATAAATACACGTACCACATAAATATAGGATATATATATCATACAAGGAAGACATATAAATTCAAAGAACTGTTTTTACCAAATCGGGAATGTGCCACGTGTAATTTTCAAGCCGGCTTTTTTCACTTAGTGCTGTATCATAAGCAGTTTCCAAGGGTGGAAGCTTCCCATTCCAGATCACCTGAGGTGTTGGCTCATAGATGAACCGATGGATTTACAAGCTGCTGTCAGACATGACTAGTGATGGCTGGGGCATTAATATCGGTGGTTCTTCTTAAAAGCAATTAAATCTGGCATTGCCATCACTACCTAATGTGTTTATATCAGCTCCTGTAATTGTTTTCTAAAGCCATAAATTTCTCAAGTTAATTATAAACAAATTGCTCTGCTTAATTAATGGGTATCACTAACGGGTATGATCTAATATGCATGTGAATGAACCTTGTGACAGCCTCACAGGGGCTGGATTAGCAATGGCAGGTGGGAGCCCTGGGAGAAGAGTCAATCACCCAGAACCCAGGTCTTGAGTGTGCGCCAAAAAAACCCCAGGTCTAGAATCTGCCGAAGCAAGAGCATTCCAAGGCCCCTGCTGCCCGTGCTGGGCTTCAGGGCGTATGTCACCTCGGACGTGCCCAGCTATGCATCAAGAAATATGCAGGAGCGAAGGTCGGGGTGACTGGGCACCCTCTCGGTTTATTAACGGAAGTCTCTCTTTCAGCACTGATTTCTTGTCTACGTCACCGCATGAGGTCCTCCTCACAGCCACCCTGCACGGTAGCTGGTTTGGCAAGGTGTCACCTCCTTGAGGCCGGACACCGGGTCTGGGACCCCAGGATTCAAATCCCCAGTTCTGCCAGCTACTAGATGTGGGAACGTGGGCAAATGACTGCTTATTAACACAGTTCCTGAGCTTGGACATTTGTCAAATGGGGATAAACATTGTACCTACCTTGCAAGCTCATTGTGAGGACTAAATCAGTTAATATGGGTAAAGTGAACATCATCATGCTCAAGAACGTTAATTGTTATTATTACGAATCGTCAACATCCTGCCATATAGATGAGGTAGCTAAGTACTAGGTAGGACTAAGGTGGCCAGTGCTAGGGTGAGGCTGGTGAGGCCGGCACGGCGGGTGCAGAATTGAAGGCGGCGCCCCTCTCAGGGTGGCTGCCTTGCTCCAGTCCCTGCTAGGGTGGCCTATCCACCCCCGCTCAGCTTGGATCCAGATCCAGATGACGCCAGGGTCCCTCCGCTCTCACCAAGACATCTTTTCTCTTGGTTCTCCTTCCGGGCTTTGACAACCTTGTTCTGAAAAAGGACCCCCCAAGTGACTGAGGGGCTTCTCTGGGCCAGTGCTCATTTGATAACTGTGTTCCCTCTGCAGAAACCCTTCCCACTCTCTCTGCCTCTTTCTAACTGACACGATAGAGGACAGTGGTGTCAGCGGTGCTGGGGACCCACCATTCTCCCCAAGGCTGTAACAAGATTCTTGATCTTTGGTAGACAAAGATGGCAAAACGAGCTCTGTCCTGTAATAAGAGCCAAGGTGTCCACCGTGCCTTTGTCTTGAGTCCTCATCCATGTGACACTAGTTGCTCAATTACTCAGCAGAGCAATCCCGTGTGGCCCCTGGGAGCTGCAGGCTGTCTTGGGAGATGAGCCAGGAACCCTAGCATCACTGAAGGAGAAGGAATGGGACTACTGGTGGGATCCAGAGGAATCAGTGCCCTTCTGGAGCCTCATCTTGGGTGGTAATGCCAAGAGCCTCGCACCAAGGAGCAGCTTCTCCAGCTGCCACTCTTTTCAGATTTTTTTAATCAGGCAGGAAGGAAACTGGCCCTGATTATGTGCTTATCATGTGTGTGTTCCTCACAGATATCATTATCCCCACTCAAAACAGAAAACTGAGGCTCACAGAGGTTACACTAGTTGTGTAGCCATTGAGGAGCAAAGCAAGGATTTGGGGCAAGATTTGCTGTACTCTGTACCCCATGCATGTCCCTGGATGATTGTGCTCTGGGGTATAAGCTTGGGCCTCATTTCAGCTGAAGTGTCTTCAGACTTCAGACCCTAGACCTCTTGCCCCATTCTCCTTGGAGGGAGGGCAGGTGTCAGGAACTGAGTACACATACTAACGGTTATGGTTAAGTTCTAGATAACCTTGTTGGAATTTGGCCAATAAGCCAAGGAAATCTTCAGGGTGGAAAATGGGAAGCAGGTCCTTGAATGGGAAGACTCAGCAACAAAACCATCATAGCCAATCCTTAAGAAGTAACCTCCCTCCTGCAACCTTAAACAGGGGACCAGGCTACTCTGATTCTTGATCCTCCCCAAGTGAATGATCTCAGAACCTATTGGTATCTTCCTGAGGATGTAGAAGTGAATTTTAATGTGGGGGAAATTCAGAACGAATAACGTGTTGTGAAGTTTATGTAAACGTTATGCGCACACACACATAGGTATGGAGAATAGACATTTGATTTATCTCTTGGTCCATTCATTTGTATTTAATTATTTTTCCATCCTTGAATTTATTTATTTACTTGTAGTTCATTTAATCATTCATTCATTCACTTATCCATTCATCAATCCATCTAATGATTTATTCAACAAATGTTTCCTGAATGCCTACCATGTGCTACATATCATACTGTATGTTAGGAGTATAAAATTCAATTAGACAAAATCCTTCCTCTTAAGAAAGTTACAGTCTAATGGGATTAGATAGCCATTTACATACATAATCGTATTACACTGTTTTAGGTTCCACAGTAGAGATACATACAATGCATTTTGGGAGTCCAGAATTGATCATCCCTACTTAGAAGTAACGAAGAGAAGCCAGTACAATTGTGTAGAAATGAGCCCATGGTTTCTAATTCACAGTCCCGAGGCCTCACTCTGGGAAGCACCTATGTGGGCAGAAAAGAAGACAAAACATTCTTTGCTTTATCTGCCCACGTCTACCTGCCACCAGAAGATGGAGGTGATGGTCTTCAATTTTTCAGAAAATGATCTGAGGTGAGAAGGATATGGACCCTGAGTTCTAGACTGTGGTCTGCAGGGGCCACCCAGCCCTCCTGTTAGAGCCCAGTCCTCATGGCTCTGTCACCTTCAAGCGTCGTCTGGTCATTCCTTACCCACCACAGGAATAAACAACTGGAAAATGGAGAGCGTTTTGCTCCAAACACTGAAAGGGGTATTGTAGGGAGCAATACTGTTTACCCCTTTCGTGTGGAAAGTTCCCAGCTTTTCTCTAAAGGACCCATAAGACTTATTCTCAGTTCATGGGGTATCTTTCCTCCAAATAGCTTTATAAATTTTTAATCAAAATTGTATTTTAGGAACTGAAAAATACTTGATTTCTACCAGACTGTCACATTTGAAAGGAATTTTATGAAACCCAAATGGGATTTTTTTAATGCCTATATTTCTTCTTCTTCAAGTGGATTTCCAACCAAGGCTTTCAGATTTTCTCTCCTCTTTTTTTAAAAGGACCTTTTATATACAATGTCAAACCCAGAAAGGTGACATTCAGTAAGTGACATTCTATTTTAATTCACTTTGACAAAATAATGAACTCTATTTGTAGGAGCAATATAGCCTCATCTGACAAGGAGATGTCTCTGGAGTTTTTCTATAAATGAAAAAATATATATATAAAAAGATTCCTTTTTTTTTTTTTCCTGATAAAATGTCCAAGTTTGAGATCTTGGAGAAACTTTTGGGAACTTATGGGGAATGTCTATGAATCAGTAGGAAACCCCCTACCACAATCACATATCCTGCCACCTGTCAGTCATGTTTGGATTTCTGATTTGGGCTAACACCTACTGTTGTCCTCCAGATTCAGATTTTCCATCGCTGTGAGCCACATCCAGTGCCTGGGGAAAGCAAAGCCTCTTAGCTTCAGGACAGCCTTGGCTTCCTGTCAATGGTGGACGACAAAGGTACACTGTGACACACATGGATGAGAATCCACAGGAGGCTGGAATTAGCAACCTCAAGGCAGGACCCCAGGTCACAGATCCAGCTCAAAACCCAAATCAGGTTTTCCAGAGAGGCAGAAAAGTAGGTGTCTTCATAGCTTCTTTGTTTTGAACTGTTTATGTTTAATACATCTCCCTGGTCATTTTTAAAAATAAAAACCTAAAGTGGGGAGGGGAGACTAACCTTCAAGCTGAGTATAGGAAACTTGAATTATCAGGGAAGGCCACCAGGATGTCCTGGGAAAATGGGGTTTGGAGACTTTGGTCATAACTATCCAGCCTTTGGACTCCCTGCAAACGAGGGGTGAGAAAGCTGCCTCAGTCCCTGGGGGAGGAAACAGGAAGCTCCCTTCATGGTAGGAGCTAAAGGCAGGTGACCCTGCTCAGGACACTGGCTGTCATAAAAAGAGATGCATTTTATTTCTGTTTTATTTGAAAAATACGTTTAAAAAAATAGAATAAAATGTATAAACCCATGACACTTTTTAAAATTATTGACATAGGAAATGCAACTCCTTTCCTCTGTCTTAACACCAACACCCCTTTGCATGATAACCATTGTCCATCCTTCCTGACATTTTCTGTCTACAGACAAAAGATACTTACATATATCCATAGATACATAGATATCTTTTAGTTTTATTGACAAAACAGGAACACCATGTATGTTGGTCCACATGGCTTTTTTTTTCCCTTAACAGTATAACTTTCCACACCAGTATATATAAAATTAGAGTGGTTTTTTTTTTCATTATTATTATTACTGTCATTTGCCTTCCGAGCCTATCCTTGGGGAGCATGTCGCAAGTTCTTGGAGAAAGGGTTGAAAAGCAGAAGGGAATCTTGACTCCCAGTGGCTTTATTAGACAAGCCTGTAAGACAAGGACCCCTGGAATTATCACCCAAACCTCTAGTTACCACTTCAGGCTCTCCTGGCTCCAGCCAAGTAAGATGAACGCAGTTCAGGAATGTTATTGTCTGATATTCTCTTGTTTTAAAATCCAGCTAAAGACACAATAGCAAGCCTTCTTTCATAAGAAGAACACTTGAATCCTGGTAGACTTTTTGAAGGTCCTTTCATCTGTCTGGGGATGAGTAAGTAATAATAATAATAATAAGCTCATTGGCTCCCCACATAGAGCTGCCTTTCTGTTGTCCTTAAATATAACCTATTCCAATTATATCAGCAACTGTCAAACTAATATAAATTAGATTTCAAATCGCTAAAATATAATTTCTTCTTTCAATGTTTAAAGAATGTTATTGATTTTTATTGTAAAATATTTTAATCATACATAATAATACATGGCAAAAAATAATGTGAATACTCCTGAACCTGGTACTCAATTTAAGAAATAAAATATTACCAATACCACTGAAGCTTTCTTTCCCCATTTGCATTTTCCTGCCTCCCACATACTTCCTGTATCAGGGATAATCATTATGCTGAATTCTTTCCCTTTTTTTTTTCTTTTGAACCATCATTCCCCCTTCAGACATTACAATCAGTGGGAGATTTGTTTTAACTACTGTGTAGTTTGATTCTGTTTTAGACTTTTACTCTTTCCTTTTGGGAACCATAGAGAAGAACAAAAAGAATGAAGGGGTGGGGAACACAAGTACATTTTAAATAGAAACTAAAAAATTGGGATGCCCCTGGGTGGCTCAGTCCGTTAAGCATCTGCCTTTGGCTCAGCTCATGATCCCAGGGTCCTGGGATCGAGTCCCACATTGGGCTCCTTGCTGAGCAGGGAGCCTGGTTCTCCCTCTGCCTGCTGCTCCCCCCTGCTTGTGCTCTCTCTGTCTCTCTCTGTCTCTCTCTGACAAATAAATAAAATCTTTTTTTAAAAATTAAAAAAATAGTAAATAGAAACCAAAAAATAGAGAAAACCTACAAACTCCAAGGTATATGTAAATAATGTCCAAAGCAGATGTGACCAGCTGAATCCTGTGGGAATCCTCATAATAGAGACAGGAGAAGTCGGGAAGAACAAGGTCCTAGCTAGCAGACCTCAGATCATCAACAAAAAATGCATTCCCAGAAGGAGAGGAAAACTACCCTAGGAGGGACTTCTGTGAGCAGATCTAAGAAGGATCAGAGAGAAGGTGCCAAAGTGCCCCCAGAGGGTCCAGTAATGGCACACTTCAGAAAGCACAAACAAATATACATTTGGAGGCAGGGACAGTGTCCTTTTGTGGCAGTGACCAATAAGGAAACAAACAGGAAAACAAGGGTAGGTTGGAAGCCCTTCTGAGCCAGGTTATGGGCACAGAGGCACAGCAAGTACAGCTGCATGGAGGTGCCATATTTGGAGGAAATGGTCCTCTGCTTTATGAACAGAAGAGGAAGCCCTTGAGTTACAAAGCTTAGCGACTCTCCATATCCTCTTTTCTCATCTCTTCTTATAGCCCTCTCCAACATATGCATGAAGCAGCTTCCGGTAGATCGTTGGTCCAGAAATTCATCCAACATAATGGACTAACAAATATTGAATGGGCACAGAACCCATTCAAACACTCAGAAAAATGAAATACTCTCAAGGACTAAAAAAACTTTCCCACAGATGAAGAAAACTCACTACATAAATATGATAACCAAATTTTCCATCATAAAATTGATGCATGCAGTGAGTGATGAAAAAAAAAGATGAAAACATCAGAAATACAAGAATGCAGGGAAGAAGGGAGATGAGAACTGGCAGAATTTAGGAATTAAATAGGAGACCCCAAAAAAATTGTTTTCAGAAAACAATAAATTAGAAGGGAGGACAAGGAAGATAAGACACTACAGATAATACAGAAGATACCTGCAGATGTCAAAGAACAGAGGCCAAAAATCCAACATATGTATAATTGATGTCTCCAAAGAAGAAAAACAAAACTATGAGACAGCATAATTACTTAAAATATAATTCAAGAACACTTTCCTGAAGTAAAAGAAGACTTGAATGTATACATTGAAAGGACAAATCATGTGCTGGGAAAACTGACTCCAAATGGTCATAATTGAGACATAGCCTAATGAAATTGTGAGATTTTTGGGCGCCTGGGTGGCTCAGTCGTTAAGCGTCTGCCTTCAGCTCAGGTCATGATCCCAGGGTCCTGGGATCGAGTCCCACATCAGGCTCCCTGCTCGGCAGGAAGCCTGCTTCTCGCTCTCCCACTCCCCCTGCTTGTGTTCCTGCTCTCGCTATCTCTCTCTGTCAAATAAATAAATAAAATCTTTAAAAAAAAAAAGAAATTGTGAGATTTTTAAAGGTAAAGGATTCTTTCAGCAGCACAATGATCAAATCACTTATAAAGGAAAGAAATCAGGCTGACGTTAGACTTCCCCACAGCACTATTTAACTCCGATACAATGAAGCGTTTCTTACAAGATATTTAAGGAACATAAATTAGAGAAAATGATTTTATATCCAGACAAACTGTCTTTCAAGCCCAAAGGCTAACAGTTTGAACAAGCAAGAACTCTGGGAAAATTGTTCTTGTGAGCCTTTCCTGAGGAAAATAGTAGAATGTGATGGTGAATTTTATCTGTCAACTTGCCTGGGCCATGGGGTGCCCAAAAAAGTGTCAAACATTATTCTAGGTGTGTCTGAGGGTGTTTTGGATGGGATTAACATTTGAATCAGACTGAGTAAAGAAGTCTCATCTGATCAAAGACTTTAAAAGAACAAAAAGGCGGACCCTCCCCTAAGTAAAGGGACTTCCTCCTGACCTATGGCTTGAGCTGGGACATTAGTCTTTTCCTGCCTTTGAACTTGAATTCAAACATCAGCTCTTCTTGGGTCTCCAGCCTCCTGGCTTCTGAACTAGAACTACACCATTGGCTCTTCTGGGTCTCCCGTTTGCCAACTATAGATTTGGGGATTTCTCAGATGCCATAATTGCATGAGCCAATTCCTTATAAGGAGGAAAGAAAGAGGGACGCCTGGGTGGCTCAGCTGGTTAAGCGGCTGCCTTTGGCCTGAGTCATGATCCCAGTGTCCTGGGATCGAGTCCCACATGGGGCTCCTTGCTCAGCAGGGAGCCTGCTTCTCTCTCTCTCTCCCTCTGCTTGTGCTCTCTCTGTCAAATAAATAAAATCTTTAAAAAAAAAAAAAGACTTAAAAAAAAAAGAAGGAAGGAAGGAAAGGAGGGAAGGAAGGAAAGAAAGAAAAGAAAGAAAGAAAGAAAAGGAAAGGAAAGGAAGAAAGAAAAGGAAGGAGGGAAAGAAGGACAGAAGGAAGACCCAGTTGGTTCTATTCTCTGGAGAACCCAGACTAGGAGAGTAGAGAATGAATGCTAGTCAAATGAGATAACTGGGAAAAAAACAGGCAAAAAGAATGTCAGTGAGCATCAAATATATTTAACTACAGACCCAAATAAAAACAAAGGCGGAGGTAAAAGTGACAGAAAAGAATATAAATGGTGTACATATACTCCGACAATTTAGAAATGAGGGGAGGAAGATAGACTATGGTGGAATGGAAAAGAAGTGAGTTGATTACTTGATTCCTAATAATCAGAGGTCAATAGTTAGCACTCAAAACTAACTGGAAGGGGCAGTTCCTGAGTCTGGCAATTGAAAATTAGACTTTGGAGGCTTTAGGATGAACACAGCTGTAGAATGAAGATGGGACTTGAGTTTAATTCTCAGCTCTGCTGCTCTGGACTTTAAGTAATTATATTTAGCTGGCCCATGGAGATGTGGATACCCACCTGAAATGATTATTCTTACTGGAAAGTTGCCAAAGGCTGGCTTGGGCCGACCCTGCCCCCAGGGCTGTGTGAAGGAGTCATGCCTCCTCTCCTTATAGGCAAGAGCCAAGAACTTGACTGATTTTCTACGGTGCTAATTCCTATGTCAAAGGTGATTCTAGGAGTGTGAGACACCACCTTCCCCTTTCAGCTCCCTCCTCTAGAGGATTTCATCCACCTGCTGGATCCTCCCCAGACTTTCCTGTTTCTTGGAGCTGCTTCCTGCCGTGCTATTTTTTTTTTTTTTTTTAGTTTCTCTCTCTCATTATAAACATTTAAAAATTGTTTTATTTAAAGATATTTGTCTAGAGTACACTTATGATGAGCACTGAGTAATGTACAGAATTATTGGATCAGGATATTGTTCATCTGAAACTGATATGACACTGTATGTTAATTATACTTCAGTTTAAAAAAAAGATATTTCTCCAATCTTATTCTTGAGATTTTATGTATTTTTACCGTTTCAATTTTTAGGTTTAGTTCTTAATCCTTAAATCCCATCTACTTGTACTCCTTTTTATACTTTTTACCTTACGTTTTTCTCTTTTATCTTAATCTTTCATCTCATTTACTTTCATATTTTTAACCTTTTCTTTTGCTAGTTTATGGCCTTTTATATTTTCTTGTAAATCTCACCCATTCTATTCTATTGTTATTTTTGAGTTCCTAACCTTTCGTCTTTATTGTGATTTATATTCTCTTAAAAAATGTGTATTGCTTTTCTATTGTTGTTTTAATCTCCTTCTAACCCTCTATATTCTCTCTCATGATTGGAATAGTTGTATTCATTTTTCCCCTTTTCTTATATATCTGTTATAATTTTCATTTCTTTTCACAATGGCCAGCCAGAACGCATTACTACAGCTGTGGTAGCAAAAGAAAAGCTCAGCCCTAAGGAGAGGCTGGGGTCCTTGTTCCTTGCATTCATCCTAAGAGTTATATCCTGTTCCTCCAGGGGCTGAGACACCCCCTGTTTTTAAATCATTGATCTCCAAGTCAATTAGACCTGCTAGGATCAGTTTCTATCCAGCTGGATATTAAACTTTTGTTCCATTGCCTCAAGGGAGATGTTTTCTCTCTGATTTCCTACCAAGCAGAATGCTGATTACACTTGACCCTTGAACCACATGGGTTTACACCATGCAGATCCACTTACATGTGGATTTTTTTCAATAAACCCAGTCCTATAAATGTATTGTCTCTTACTTATGACTTTCTTAATAACTTTGCTTTTCTCTAGTTTACTTTATTATAAGAATACAGTGTATAATGCATATAACATTCAGAATATATGTTAATTACCATTTCTGTTCCTGGTAAGGCTTCCAGTCAACAATAGGCTATTAGTAGTCAAGTTTTTGGGGAGTCAAAAGTTACACACCTCTAACCCCCACAGTGTTCAAGGGTCAACTGTATACTGAGAAGGTAGACATAAGAACTTTGGTTTTTCCAAAAGAGATCATCAAGTAAATGCACAGAGTGGGAAAAGATATTTGCAAAACATACATCTAACTAAGGATTTGTATCCAGAATATATAAGGAATGCCTATAAATCAGTTAGAAAAAGACAACCCAACTGAAAAAATAGATGTTCACAAAGAGAACAACCAAATGGCAAAAAAAACCCAAGAACCCCAAACCAACTTTATGAAAAGGTACTAAGCTTCTTTAATCATCCAAGAAATGCCTATTAAAGCCACGGTGTACCACCACACACCCACCAGAATGGCTAAAAAGAAAAAGATGGGAAGGTCTCAATTAAGGCTGGTGAGAATGTGAAACAAAGTAAACTTTCTTACACTGCTGGTGCAAGTGTACATTGGTACAATGATTTGGGGAAACTGTCAGTGTCTAATAAAGCTGAACATATGCGTATCTTACTACCCAGCTGTTTCACTTCTAGTTATATCCCCAGTAGAAAGGCACTCATTCATGGAGTCTCCAAATAATATGTACTAGAATGAATCACAGCAGTACTATCTGTCATAGTAAAAACTGGATATTACCCACATGTCCATCAAAAGGCAACTGAATTAACTGCCACATATTCATATAATGGAACGCTACACAGAAATGAGAATGAGTGGTCTACATCCATGCAAAAATATATATGAAATTCAGAAAACACAATATTGAGTGAAGAAAGCCAGAGTATCCATTCATTATTCTATTTGTAGAGAGTACAGAAACAGACAAAACTAATCTATACTTTTAGACAAATAGGGCAGCGGTTGCCCTTGGGGTAGGCACACTAACCAGAAATGACAACACACTGGTCATATTGTTTCTTGATCTTGGTGCTGGTTATATGTGGGTTTAGTTTGTGAAAATTCATTGAGCTCAACGTGTATAGTATGCTCACTAAGAAAGTATATCATGCTTCAATAGAAAGTTAATGAAAACTTACCTTATACTCTATAGCATGATGACCAGGACTAAGGAAAGTAACTTCTTAGCACAGATCCTGGCACATTCCAAAAAATGACAGCTATTTTTATTACTGCTACATAACATCAATGATTTCCTGATGAACATCTGCTACACCTAATACTACCAGCTTGATCTTAGCTTGCTTGATGTTAGCTTGACAAATGAGACCCTGTCCAGTCCTGACTCTGCTGCAGCGACTTTGAAATTTGTCAAAATTAGTGCGGCAATACTGAGCATCATCAGATGTGCGAACCAAACCCCAGGGAACAGTAATGTCTGTTAACATGGAATTATTGCTCTCCGCTTTTAGCATTTTTCTAAAGCAGTTCTGGCAAGTGAGGCCAAGAGCCACAAAAGGGCAAAGACCCAGGTTCTCCAGACTCACGCCTAGCGTGAATTTCACATACAGGTGCACTATCTAGGAGAGATTCAGAAATGGCTGCACTCAGGACTTTTGCAGGGGCCAGTGACTTTGAGGAGCATTTGAGATGCTGAGCTGTCCATTGTTTCCTGCCTCCTCAGCACCTACTGGTCCCATTTCCCCTCCGTATGAAATTTTTCTATCGTCTGCCACTGTTACAGGGATCCTGAGGCTAAATTCTCAGGTAGCTCCTGATGTAATTCATGGTGAGCATTCCTACCCATTTGTTTGTCTACACTCCTCCTTATTCCAGAAAGGCTCCAAGTGGCTTACATGAACACTCGTGTTGGAGCCATCTCTAAGGGTCTCTGCCTAGCCCGTGACCTTCCCCTCTAAGAACTGCCCTTTGTATTGATAGTGGTGGGTCCAGAAGCCATGGTTGCTTGTTATTACCCCACCCTCATGGTCCTGGGGGAATGGACCTGGTGGAAATGGCTGACTCAAGCTGACCCAATTGCAATTTTTCTCCTGTGACTTTGAATTTGGTACTTGGAGATGGTGGTCACGTTCCACTGACTGGCGGATTGAGACCAGGTCAACTTACGTTTTTTACAGAGAAGAAAGGAAAGCTGGTTTACAGAGGCAGACAGAATGAAACAGATGCCTAGAAAAAAGTAGAAATGGGGTGTTTGGAGAAGAGAAAGGAGAGAGACTAGAAGAGAGAATGCCTTGGTCTCTGATATTTCTCTCAATCCCAGTTTTTGTGTCTCCTGTGGCCCAATTGCACACTTCCTCCCCCATGTCCATGAGACAATCCAAATATTACAACAACCCTGTACTATTCTTTTTAGGATAAACTAGCTCAAGTAAGTTATCCACAAATAGTCTTCAACTAAAATAAAATATGTTGCAACAAGATAAAGTCACATTTAAAATGTGTTGACAGAGGCGCCTGGATGGCTCAGTTGGTTGTTTGCCTTCGGCTCAGGTCATGACCCCGGGGTCCTGGGATCCAGCCCCATGTCAGGCTCCTGGCTCAGTGGGGAGTCTGCTTCTCCCTCTCCCACTGTGTGCTCTCTCTCAAATGAATAAATAAATCTTTAAAATAAATAAAATAAAATGTGTTGACAAATGGAAAATGAGTCCTGAAGGCTGATATGATGTCAGGCAAGAGGAGAGGACATGAATGACAGCCACAGGACCCTGGGCATTGCTGCTGGCGGCCAGCAAATGCCCAGGATGAGTCATCAAGTATCAGCTGTTTCCGACCCTAACTGCCCAAAAGGGACACAGGGAGCTTCTGAAATATCCTCCTTGGCCCCACCCCAGAGACCATGATTTAATTGGTCTGGGCTGGCATCTTTATGATGTAAAAGCTCCCTTGTGTTTCTCAAGTGCAGCCAGGGTGGAGAGTCACTGAGTTACATTAGTCACCACATGTAGAAAGAAAAATAAGTAACAAACCAAACAAGAACAGTTTCTCAAAAGAGGTACGGAACAGTCCTGAGGCCACAGACAGAGTGGTTTCTCCCACAGATCCGCATTCGCAGGGTGTGCAGGATGCAGTAAACAGTGTCCTCAACAATCTCCTCATCTTACACAAGGAAAGGGCCCCAGATGTTCTAATTCCAAACACCATCCAGGAAAACACATCCGCGGGGTGGGGCATGGTATCTCTGCCGCCTGGCTTCAACTTGGACTGGGTTTTAGAGTATTTCGAATAGATGTTTATACTAAGACTCCTGAAATTTATTTATTTATTTTTAAAGATATTTATTTATTTGACAGAGAAACACAGCGAGAGAGGGAACATAAGCAGGGGGAGCAGGAGAGGGAGAAGCAGGCTTCCCGCGGAGCAGGGAGCCTGATGCGGGGCTCCATCCCAGGACCCTGGGATCATGACCTGAGCTGAAGGCAGACGCTTAACGACTGAGCCACCCAGGCGCCCCAAGACTCCTGAAATTTAAAGCAACTTTCTTCCCCCTGAGGAGAAGTCCTGTACTTTTCATCAGATTATCGGTGGTGGCCCTGAGCCCCCCAAAAGTTTCAGAACCACTGGAGGAGAATTGTGGCCTACAAGCTAATAATGTTCTTTTGCATGTTTAACTGGTTGGGGAAAAAATCAGAGAAATAGTATTTTTGTAACACATAAAAATGATATGAAATTCAAATTTCAGTGTCCATAAATAAGATTTCACTGGACCACAGCCATGCTTATTTGTTTACGTGGTGTCTGTGGCTGCTTTCACAAGACAGTGACAGAGGTGAATAGTAGCTGCACACACTATATGGCCCACACAGCCTAAAATATTTACGATCCAGCCTTCTACAGAAAAAGCTTGTAGACCCTGTTCTAGATAAACATAAGCGGTATCTATGTCGAGACCAAGTAACCCTTGTCCACAGATCAAAGGCCAAAGCAATGTCAAATACCACCAGTTATATTCTATTATTCTTACCAGATTTTCCCCATAAGAAATAGTACAATAATCCGTAGTAGAATATGCCTAAAACATACCTCTGCCTAGTACAGAACACTAGCCTGAGAAACAATCGCAAGTTTACCTTTTGATTAGAAAACAAAAAGGCAACCAAGCATAAATTTAAAAGAAATATCTAATAATCATGGAACATAAGGGGAATGTTCTTAAAAATGAGAGATACCAACTTTTGAGTCATTTATTTATGTCAATAGATACTTGTTGACAAATTACAATGTGCCTAAACGTCATGTTCACTAAAACGTCATGCTCAGAGTACTTACAACAGACTCAGAGTCTAAAATCAGACCACTGAGACCATCCTTGAGCACTGCTGGGCACAAGAAATTTTGTTCAGGTGTTTTATTTAGCTCGAAGACTTTGTTTTAATCAACTGTATAAAATGAGAGATCATTAGCAGGCCTCAGTCAGAAGTGGCCCGGGATCCACAAGGTTTGAATAAATTGACCTTGCTTTATGAAGTTGCGAAAATCAAGCTCCCTGTCCCTCAATCACCACATGCATACCTCCCGCAGTTACTTTCTAGACGATGCCCACTGCTATTGTTATAGCATGGATCAATTACACCTGAGGAAGCTTAACATACGATTGATTCGCCAAGGAGGTGTCTCTTTTCCTTGAGGTTGCTGTTTTAACCACAAACTAGGTGAGCAAGCAGGGATAGAAATGTTTTGAACCCTACAGCATCTCGGGGTGGGACTGACAGCACCACGGTGCTTCTGGTTGATGGCCAGCCAGAGGCCAAGTCTCTAGGGCACTGAGCTGCTCTCCTACCCCCAACCCAGTTACCAAGATGTCCCAGCAACATTTCAAACTCTGGGGAACCCATCTGCCGTGCTTCGAGGTGGTGAGCTCATGGGAAGGGGAGATGCCCAGCTTGATTTCTCCAGACCCCCCCCACCCCCAGCAGCTGGAGGAAGCCTCAGTCCAGAGACTGGCCCCGGGGGGGAAGGGCGGGGCGGGGGGGGCGGTGAGGGATGGGCAGGCAGGGGAAGCTGGCAGCCCTTGAGCCAGAAAGAGCATGCATGGGCCTTGCATTGTGGGGAGGGGCCCCAGGACACCCACGGGGACCCACATTCCCCTGCAAGTGTCACCATGCCTGGAGTGCCCCCTCAGCCAGCTCTATGCCTGGGGTGGGGGTGGGGGGTCCTCTCTTCCTCCCTCTACCTTTCCAAGCCTGGCTTGGGCTTGCCTTCTCTGGACAGCTCAAGGCACCCTCTGGGGAGGAGACACAAAGTATGAACTGTATAATTTCGTTGATACCACCCAAGAGTTATATGCTCTCCTATTTGCATTTCAGTTTGCATTGCACAATATAAAGAGGAACAGTAAAATTCATGCTAATAAGTGAAAACTTTAATTTTTCTTAGAATAACATTAAACAGTAAATGGAAAACACCATGACAAGTGAGAGAGAGCCAGGCTACAAAAGGAAAAAGCTTTATCTACAGCAGCACTTTGTTCCTGCTTTTTAACCTTGAGGCCCTGCCTTTTCATTTTGCACCGAGCCTCACAAATTATGTAGCCAGTTCTGGTTACACCTTGCTCTTTGCATAAGCCAACGCATATGCAAGCCTGGCAGCTGACCCTGAAACCAATAGCTAGAAGCCAGTCCCACAATAATACTACTTTCTGTGAGTGCCCCATGGTGACTCACAGCTTGAGACTGTATATTTCTCATTTGTCTGAATGCAAAGTAAAAGAGGCTCTTTTTATAGAACAAAAACCCAGGGAAAATATGGAATTCAGCCCATCTCTATGCACCGCTGCACCTGAGACACTCAGCACACATAATAAATCTGTCTTTGGAAACTTGCTCCTTTGCAGTTTTGACACAGATAAATGACAAGTATTAAATCTTGAGGGAAAAGAACCAGCTGCTATAGTTGTTGAATTACTGAGACATAAGCCTCTACGCCTGCTTATTTGAAGTACCAGCCAGAGGCCTCCTGGAAAAGGGTACAGGTGAGCTGGGAGAATAGGGGAGGTGACCTCAGAATGGCTTTGTCTTCAGCAACCTGAAGAAACTCAAGGTCATGTCTAATATCGTTGGAGCTGAACTTCGGAAGCCACTGGACTTTGACAAGTAAGAGGACCTTGTTGAGGACAGATGCCACACTAAGACAGTGGTTCAGAACTTTGTCTTCTAGTGGAATTTTTCTTTAACTGGAAAAGAAGGTACCTGGTAAAAGAGCAGGACTAGCAACAGACATATTTATTTCTTCCCTGTTCAGCACAATATTGTCGGTAGGATCCAAGGGTGAGAATGGGGGTAATTCTAGAATGTCATAGCCAAATATAGCTAGTAGATGATGCATCCCTCTGCCGGCATGTTCCTCTGCACCGGAATGGAGCTCCTTGAGGGGAGGGGACTTGGCTCCATTCTTTGCACGGGGAAGCCATGGCCCAGAGACTTTTAGTGGTATTCCCAAAAATCACACAGCTACCTAATGGCAAAGCTCGGACCAGAGCCAACACCTTCTGACCCCAACGTGAGCTGTTTTTCTATAACATTTGCAGAGAAAATCAGTGTCCTTTTCTTTGAAGGTTACATATGCTTTATATGGATGGGGAAAAAGAGTCTCAATCATGAGCTGCTTCCCAAAATGTTAAGCTCTGGAGAAGGATGGAGGCCCAGCCAACATGCCGAATGCTGCCAGTTGCTCAGACAGGAAGCCCCAGCCCCTCGGCTCAAGGGGACCCGCTGTTAGTCCCACATAACATCCTGAGGTGAGAGCTCTTTGCAGGGAGATGAGACCTATCAATAGGAGGAAGAGCCAGGCTCTCTTCTCGGACCTCTCCACGGATTACTCACTTAATCCCCCTAACAAGGCAGTTAGGGGGCACTGTGAGCAATTGCACTGGGCTCAAACAGGACAGTGTGCCAGAGAGAGGGGGGTCAGTCAGACCTGAGAGTCTGAGGCTTCACCCTCAGCCCTTTCGCTCCGCTGCCTGTCTGACCCCAGGAAAGGCAGAGCAGAGGAGTGTCCTCAGGGAGGGGACTTCTGACCCCTCCCCTCCATGGCAGCAGAAGCCCAGCCCCAGCTGTGGACAGGCCACACCTGGGAGCGTGTGCCTCCCCTGCCCCCCAGCTCTGTCCCTGGACTTCTCCCTTCCCTGGAGCCCCTGCCTGAACTTGTCAGACTTGGAGCTGGAAGCCCACCTCCTCGAACACTCTCCTTCCCATCGTCCCTCCAATGGAGAAACGATGAGGCACCCACGGAGTCTGAGTGCCCTAGACCTCACATCTCCCACTGACTGGCTGTGAACATGGACCAGTCCCTGAACATCCCCAGGCCTTGATCCCTTTATCCAGCACTGCTTCACGGGGTACCTGTGATGATCCAATAAATTATCACCTGTGGGCACGCCTTGGACAGTATTTAGTGATGGCCAACACTCAACCCGTTCCAGTTGATCTACCACAAGGACAAACTACTTGAGGGTGTTTGGGAGCATGGAGTCAGACAGATATGGGCAAGGAACTGAACATTTCTCAGTTTCCACAACTGTAAAATGGGCATAATTAATATGCCTACCACAGGGATGTTAGAAGTCATGCCAGACAATGCATGAAAATCAATAGTAAAAATTTTGTACGACTTTAAATAAGTTAAAATATAACACAACCCCCTGTAATAGGGCCTTGCACATGTGTATTAGCTATTATTATGAATAACTTCTAACTAGATGCAGTTATAAACCATGAAAAAAGACAAGGCCTGTAAAGTGCTTAGTACTGTTTCTAGCCCATGGTTTATGTCCAGTAAATAGAAACTACTAGGTAATGTTACTTTTATTGTTGCTGTTATTGTTATCAGTAACAGGACTGAAACAGACAACCCCTCTTATCAGATCTCAATTTCCTATCTTGGACTCAAACCCAGCCTGACTCCTGGAATAACATTCAGGTGTCCTCCCATTGGTTCAGAATAGAAGTGCCATGTCCCTGAAGATAAGATTGGTAGCTTGAGAAGCTGAGAGGAAAAGCAAAACTGATGGCCAGGTTCCCATCACCCACGTGGGCGGGACCTCAGGTGTCTCTTGGGATCTTGCTACTCAAAGGGTGGCCTAAGGACTGGCAGCATCAGGCATCCCAGGGAGCTAGTGAGAGATGCAGACTCTCAGGCCCCACTGCAGACCTCCTGAGTCAGAATCTGCCTATTAACCTATTAACCAGCCCCCCGCGATTCTCACGCACAGCAGAGTTGAGCAGGAAGCTCTGCCTCTGGGCTCAACAGGACACTGCCCGGGTCAGCCTGGCCTGGTCCGGGTAACAGGACTGGCCTTTATCTTTAATTCCCCCAAAGCGGGCAGAGCTGCTTTCATGGGTGGGCAAGCTCTGCTGTCTCCAGGGCCCCTTGCTCAGAAAGGCCTCATGTATTTAATGCTCTGCATTGCTGTCTTGAAATTCGTAATAGCCTGAACCAGGGGCCCAATGTTTTCATTATGCATTGAGTCCCACAAAGGAGGTACTCCTAATGCCCAGTACCCTGGGGGATCTTCGGGGACTGGGGCCTAGAATCTACCCGGCTTTGGCCACCTTCCTTCCCCACCCCAGATCCCTGAGCACGGTTTCTGCCCCCACACAGACCCGTCCTGATGCCGGCTGCAGCCTGGCTTAAGTGGGAAATTCGGTGCACCCTGCCTGACCGGAGGAATTTATCCTCCCGGAGGCAAGGATTGCCAGAACCACGCCTGAATCCCACACATTTAAATGTGCTGGGTGCTGTGCACTATTTTTAACTTGCCTCATCTCATTAAATTCTTCCAAGAGCCAGGAGGCTATGTATTATTTTTCCTGTTCGACGGAGAAGGAAACTCAAAAACGTTAAGTAATGTGCCAAAAATCAAATAATAGATCAGAAGCAAAACCAGGATATAAACCTAAGTTTGTCTGAATGCACAGCCTCCGGATCACACTGCCTCACTGCACCTGGTGATCCTCTTCTGGGTCTGAATGAGGTTCCCTCCCACCAGCCCACCTGCCCAGGGGCTCACTGTGCACCCAAGCCTTGCCTATCCTTCCTCCACCATTGCTCTAGAGGCCCGCACTCTCCCAGCGCTTACAAAGCCGACATTGCAGGGCAAACACGTGAAGGGCCTGTGTCTTCGTTTCTCATGGCTGCCGTAACAAATTAGGCACCAATTTGATATCTGAAGAAAAGAGAAATGTAATCTCTCACAGTTTTGGAGCTCCGAAGTCCAAAACCAATATCATGGCCCCGGAATTAAGGTGTTGGCAGAGCCATATTGTCCCTCAGAGGCCCAGGTTCTGGTGGCTGCAGCATTCCTTGGCCTGTGACCACATCACTCCAGTCCCAAGGGCCTGCAGCGTCAAGTCTCTGCTCTGATTGCAAATCATCTTCTCTGTGTACATCAAGTCTCCCTCTGCTTCCCTGTCATAAGGATATGTGTGATTGCACTCAGGGCCCACCCGGTAATGCAGGATGACCTCCCCAACTCAAGATCGTTAACTTCATCCCATCTGCAATGGCCCCTTTTGGCCATAGAAGGTAACATTCACAGGCTTTGGGGATTGGGATGTGAAAATCTTTGGGGAGGTCATTTTTTAGCCAGCCGAAGTTGGCAAAAACACTAATAGTTGAAGGAGTTCAACAGAAAAAGAAAGTCCTACTGGCCCTGTCCTCAGGAGGCTCCACTCCCCTGGCCCTGTCCTCAGGAGGCTCCACTCCCCTGGCTCTGTCCTCAGGAGGCACCGCTCCTGGTCCTGTCCTCGGGAGGCTCTTCACCTGAGCAACCTCCAAGCAATGCATCCCTTCCAAGAGAACCGGCTCCTCTGTGCTTAAGCCACCGTTCAGAGGAAGGGGAGGTTTGGGGAGAAGGCATCAGGGAACCTAGTTAAGGCCCTAGAGCTAAAGAGCCCAAGGATGGGTCTTCTAAGGACAGCAGAACTGAAAGGTAAACTGCTCTGGGGCCTTACATCCCTTCTTACAGGCCTTCTCCAGCTTTGCAGATAAAATATGTATGAAAATCATAGAATCTGTTAAGAATTCTACTCTGGGACCAACATGTTTTCAAGCACGGCTAATAAACCTCCTTCTTCCTATTCCCTTTTGTTGCTATTACTCTTTATCCTCTCTTATGACTCAGTTGGTAACTCTCTGTTCTGTTCCTGCTTCTTTATGCCTACATTCTCATTCATCCTTCCATGGCAGGTGAGTCACTCCCAGCTCTGGAAACTCTGAGGGGCAACACTCAAAGGATGGAAAGTAAAAGAACTGTTTCCTGGAAGAACATGGCAAGAGAATGTCTTGAAAACAGACGCCCTTAGATAAGATGAGATCCCTCAGGAAAAGTCTCAGCATGGACCTGAAGCTGTGTAGGATGGAGCTCACCTGATCGGCCACACCGGAGTACTGCACCTGTCAGCAGGGGCGTTCAAACTCGGCCTTTTACGGACCACAAAAAAAAAAAAAAAAAAAAGATGCTGGGAAGAAGTGAGGCCACCTATGGATGAACTGCATTGTTTGCGTATGTGCACACATCCAGCAACAGCGCTGGCTTAACTCTGTGCAGTGGCCAGGTAAAGATTTTACTACCAGCCCCTCCCCGTCAGACGCTGGTACTGCCCTAAACCAGGAGGCTGGGGCAAGGTCTCCTCCAACATCGACCGAGCCTGTCTCTCTAGGCCTGCCCACCTGCTCCACATGCCCGTCTGGATGGGGACAGCCTGTCTCCCCTACCTAGCACCACGGTAGACATACCAGCCGCTCGCGTTTCTTTCTTCAAAGAGCAGACATTGCCCTTGGTGCATCTATTATTCTAGCTAATCCCGACCCTCTTTGCCTCTGCACTCATCTGTGCAGCAGCTTCAACTTCCCCCTAATTAGAATGCATGTCTGTGTCAGTCCGGGTGGGACCGGTGAAGCAGAACGGGTAGGAGATCTCTAGAAAAAGAGATGGGTATATCAAGGGATGTATTGCAGGGACCTGACCCATGCATTGTGGGAACGGAGTAAATGGCCCCTGTACGGATGTCTCGGCATCTGACACTGGGGCCTCAAGTCTGCAGGGCAGTCAGGAAGCGAAGACCACCAGCAGGCTGGAGCCCCACAGGCACAAGCGAGGACCCCACAAGGACAGCCTGGAACCCGTGTCCGTTCTTGTTGTCCCTGACCTTGGTGGAGGCCATGCAGAGGCTGAGCCCCTCGTCGCTAAGCTAAATTCACACACCTGGCCCAGCTGCTGCTTCCTGCAAGGAGCTGAGTCAGCACATCGGCCACAGTGCTAGGAGAGGGCCTCGGCCTCCCGGTCACCCTCCAAAATCTCGCGAGAATCTCCCTCGGGACCCAGCCCAGTGGGAAACACAGGGCGAGGGAATTCTTTTACGTGGACAAGCCAAGATCAGGCGTTACAAGGCCGTGGGTACAGTAAGTCAGACTCCCCTGAAGACAGATTCTGAGAGGGGGGTGGAAATGCTGGTTTATCTGGCATAGTCTCTGAGTGAGGGAAGCAGGATGGGGCCAAGGGCGAAGCTGAATAACAGCTCCCCATGGAGCTCTGCAGCCTGGGGGGTAGGGGGGATGGGGGGGAGGGGGCTGGGGGGGGGGGGGGGTGGGCTTTGGGGTTGCCTGGAATCAGCCAAGGCTGCCTCGGGAAGCGCACAGGGCCTTGGGAACAGCAGTGAGGAGGTGGAGGGCCGTTTTTTCAGGAGGGTCCAGGCTGTGAGCTGTCCGCAGCCTCCACTCCTAGCAGCTGGAGGGGGTTTTAGGTGCCATGACTCCCACGGGTGTGCGCTGGGGGGAGGCGGAGGGTGCTCCCTGTTGCCGGAGGGCTGTGCACTTGGTGACTGCTTCCGCGTCCTCTACTTCCAAATCTCCTCCCAGCTCCAGGAGCAGTGCTGCCCTGGGGTTTTCTGCGGTCCGGCTTCACACCTGCCACGCGCAACAGTTCCGTGGGTGTCCCCCGTACTCAGGCTTCCCTGGGAAAACCTGGCTTCGGAATGTTCTAGGACACACTATGAATTTCCTGCAAAGTGAGCTTGGAAAGCCGGAGCTGAGACTTTGCCTCCAGAAAGGCCGCCGAGAACCCATTCCCTCTACTCTGCTGACTGTAGGCTCGGGCGCCCCCCCTCAGGGTGACAGTACAGGGCCCAGCAGGGGCAGGAAAGACAAAGTTGCCATTTTGTCATTTCCCAGAGGCATCAAAGCACTCCCTTACACATGGCTCTTCTTAAATATCCTCAGAATTTGAGAGCCACACTTACACACAAGTGTGGGCGAATGCAGAAAATAAGCACATCCTTCCAGTGTCTTCCATCTCAGTGACTGGCCCCTCTCTCCATCTAGTGGTACAAGCTAGGATCTGAAGCGACCCCTTGACACCTCTCTCTCCTGCAGCCCCCTCTTCACCAATCACCGTCAATTTCACCTCCTAGAGAATGTTCCCGTCCCCCTCCCATGTCTCTCTTAGCTGCCCCTTGCCTCAGGCCCCTTCTCTGGGGCCCTGCAGTGGCCCTGACTTTGTCTCCTCACATCTTCCCCTGCCCCTTCAATCTGCTCTCCTTTCTGCACATAGAATCATCTTTTCTTTTTAGATTTTATTTATTTATTTGATATAGAGCGGGGGAGAGAGCAGGCTTGGGGGAGCAGAAGGAGAGGGAGAAGCAGGCTCCCCACTGAACAGGGAGCCAGATGTGGGACTCCATACCAGGATCCCAGGATCATAACCTAAGCCAAAGGCAGATGCTTAACGGACTGAGCCAGCCAGGCACCCCACAGAATCATCTTTTAAAAATACAGTTATCATGCGTTCTCTGTTCTTAAATTTATTCAGCGTCCTCTTACCTATTATGTTCTAGATAAAGAATAAACTTCCTAATGTGGCCCCCAAAGCCCTACAGGGCCTCAGGCCTCAGCCTGCTCCTGGCTGTGCCTTACTCACTGGGCTGCAAACAGGCTGGCCTCCCCCCACCCCTGGGGGTTCCGTGCTGGTATTTCCCCACCTGCAAAAGTCAGCTGTGATTAGGGGTTCCACACGCACACAGGACCTGCAGTCAGACCCTCAGGCTTCCAGTTTCCAGCTACAGCACCATGTAGCTTTGGGCAGCTTACTCAAGCGTGCCACATCTCAGTCTCCTCGTCTGTAAAATGGGGGTAGTAACAGCATGAGTGCTGCAGGAGAACATGAGGCACTGCGTGTGATGCACAGCGCCAGGCACACGGTGAGTGTTCAGAAATGTTAGGGATCATTCTAATGCACCGTGCAGGCCTCAGCCCCTGCATCCTTCCTCCGGGAGGTGTCCCCGGGGGCTCCCACACCCCACAAGATCCAGTGCCCCCCATGCAATCATGGTCCCTGTCCTTTCCTTGCTCACAGTGTGAACCCTCACACAGGGCGGATTTGTCTGCCTTCTGCACAGGCCACAAGCGTCCTCGGGGCGGAAACATGGCCTGTGTGCTCACCATTATATCCTGGGAGCCTAGCACCATTTCTCAAAATAAATGTTCTCTTTCCTAGTGCAGCCAGGAGGGTGTGGGTATGGGATATGTCTGCCACCATCCATGGAGTTGGAGATGGGAGGCAGGAGGTGTGTCCCGGGGACGCCTCGTAGTGCTAACGTGCGGTGAGTGGCCGGCCCCGTTCTAGTGAGCTGTGAGCAGAGACATCAGCCCGGGTGCCCGCCTGGAACACGACACTGCTCTGTCTTGGCCCTCAGGCCCTGCTTCAGAGGCTCCACCACGGAAGGCAGCCCTTCCCACCCACGTTAGGTTCCCAGCATGTCCAGCCTGGCTAAGCGGGGCGGCACTTAGATTTCCGTCTCTTTATAACAGAACGTGGCCACCGGCACAAACACTTGTCTGCGTCTGAAACAGAGAAGGGCAGAAGGGCTGCCAGGGGAACAGGCCTGTGTTATGGGTTGGGAGGCCCTTCTTGCAGTGACGGTGCCCCAGTCATTTTGACTCCCTGATTTGCTTTACTCGTAAAATGAAACATCCTGAGCTCCAGCAAGCGTGGGCTAACCTCTCCCTCTCAGAGAGCCTGCCCTGCCACACGCTGATGTCAGTTCTGGGTGACATGGGATCCTACTCGACACATAGTCTGGATTGGTCTAAGGGGGGACACCCCCACCAGGCTGGGACTTAGGCCACAAGGACAGAATTCGCTCCATGGTATGGGGCACTGTGACTGGGAGAATTTTGGGAGAGCCAACTATGAGCGTTGGAGAAAGAACTGGTTTATGGAGAGGAGAGAGGCACACGCTCCCAGCCAGAGACAGAGAGCCAGGTCTCCGATGACGTTGGTCCCTGTGAAGCCCGGCTGGAATTCCTCTCCTGGGGTGCCTGGGGGTTCCCCTGTAGCCCCTCCTTGAAGTCGTGTTCAGACCGTTTCTATTCCTGGTAACCAGTGATGGTTGATAAAGATGTCTTCTCGTATTGGATGCCAATGAAACACCTTACCCATAAGACTGCCTTCCTGTCCAGCTTTATACTGTCCAAAGACCTATGACTTCACTTACCCCACTCTAACGCCCACTAGACCAGGGAGATCAGGGCTGGAGGAAGGCTTTTCACTGCACAAAAGAGGAAATCAAGACCCAGAGTGGGAAACAGACTCACCCAAGGTCACTCAGTGAGTCTGTGACAGTCAAGGTGAAAGCAGAGCTCTGTGAGCTCAGGCCACAGAGCGTCTCTGGAAGTGCCATCAGCAGACCCTCTCTCTCCCATGGCATCTGCCCTCTCCAGGCCAAGGCTGTTAGGAACTCACACTGTCTGCAGAACTCTGCTATGGAACGGCATCAGCCCCTGGTCTGTTAAGTGTTCTAAAAAGTTCTGAAAACAAGGGACAGACCATGGGGATGCTAGAGCCAGGGACATAGATGCAAAGTGCAGACCCAAGCAAAGCTGTGGAGACACCTGTGCCATGAATTGGGCAAGAGCCACAGGCCCGGAGAGTGCAGCCGAGCTCCCAGGCACCGCATGAGTGTGCGGGAGTAGGGTGAGCACCACAGACCAGGGGATGCCTTCCTAAAGCAGGAATAAGGGTCCGGGTGGCTGGGAGATGTTTGTAGGCAGTCAGCCCAGGACTTCAGCCTCTGGGCACTGGCTACTAGCTGCCAGAGAGCCCCTGGGCCGTGAGCAGCAGGACGGGCAACACGGGTGGGAGGTCACCAGAGCAACTCCACAAAAATCAAAGAACCTGGAGAGGAGGGTGGTCATTTTCTGATCATTATTCAAAGATCTTTTGGGTCTGTTAAATACTTCAGGAGCTTCAGGAGAAAAGGCAAAGATACAGTTTTCTAAAGGGGCCATTCCTGTGAGCAAAAAGTCCCATATTTTGAACAGATGTTGGGACTACAATAACACGCTGTTTTGGGTACGAGTGATCTCTGTAAGCCTCACTATCAGGCACAGGCGTGGCGCAGGGCACACTCCTTATTTATTTATTTACTTTTTAAGAGTTTATTTATTTGACAGAGAGCACAAGCAGGGGGAGCAGGAGAGGAAGAAGCAGGCTCCCCCACTGAGCAGGGCCCTGGCATCGTGACCTGAGCCAAAAGCAGACATTTAACCGACTGAGCCACCCAGGCGCCCCAAGAGCAGGCTCTTTCTAGAAATCACCAAGTGCTTGCTCTGAGCCCAGGACGGGTTTGACTGTAAGCACTCTTATATCCCATTTTATAGATGACGGACTAAGGTGTCAGAATCCCAGCTCTCACAGCTACTATAAGGTGGATGCAGTGTATGACCCCGGGCAGCCTGACTCCTAACCCTTGCTTAACCTCAGGACTATATTTGATGCTCCTTGGCCTTATCTTTGGATAGGACTAGCATGGGTGGGCCGGCTGGCAGGAGCCTGGAAGGGGGCCTGGGGCCTAACCATGTAGCCTGTCAATACCAACTGTGCTAACTAAGGCTTTTAGCTTGTCTGCCCTTGCTGGTGAGAATGTTTTCACCAGGGCCTGAACCTGTTTTTTGGCTGCCCTGTCTATGAAGAAGTAGAGTCTTCGAAAGAACAAGGGACAGAGTCAGGAAAACCAGGGGGATGTACTTTGGGCAGCACTCTTCCCTTCTCTGGGCTTCGTTTCCCCCACCAAAACACATGGTAGATGAGATGGCCTTGCATCTCCTCTCACATTCTCTTATTTCCAGATGATTCTCCCATGTCATCTGAATCCTACCCACAGAGGAGAAGCTTATTTAAGCTTCAGGTTAAATAATTCAGCAGCTGACACATGGTCGGCCCTCAGTAAATGTCCCAGAGTAATTTAAGGGATGCCTTAGGCATCTGGACTTTCTCATCATATCTGTATCTATCCCTGTAATTTCCTAACACTTGATGAGCCATGTGAGCTGTCGTAAAGCCTGTGGTTTATGAAAAAGATTTCAGGGCTCAAATCCCAAACAGGGGTCTTGAAATCCCTGAGAGGAAGAGTCCAGAATGTCCTTGAAGCTGACAAAGAGATAGCATAAAATAAAACAGGACCCATCTCACTCATGAATATAGATGTAAAAATTCTAGACAAAATGCCAGCAAATTGAATTCAACAGTATATTAAAAGAATAATTTACCACAACCAAGTAGAGTTTACCCAAAGAATGCAAAACTGTTTTAGTATTAGTAAATGTGTTTATAGAACACATCAGTGGGTCAAATAAGAGAAACCATATGATTATCTCACTAGGAGCAGGAAGATCATTTATGAAAATTCCTAAAGGGGACATTCTCTAAAATACCAGGAATAGATGGGACAAGTGGACATTTGGGGGGGGGGGTGGGGGGTGGTTTTAGCGGGATAGCACTCCACATCTGAACCCTCTCCCTGTGTTTGGGAAATTCCTCACCTTCTGAGTTTTGGTGAGAGACAGAGCTACCTCCAACTATACCAGATGCTCACTGTTCTGGGTGCCGGCCCCACCCCTGCAGCAACAGCGAGGCACTTGGCCTACGCTCAGATGGTGGAGCAAAGAAAACAGGCAGTAGAGAACTTTTTATGGCGTTCCAGTAATAGCAGCAACATCGGTTTGCAGGGACGGTGGGGACAGCGGCACAGTAGCCGGGGCTCCAGGGGCCAGCAGCGCTGGTGTTTCAAGCTGACATCCCACGTCCAAGATGGGGGCGGCCACTCCTCTCTTCTGTGTCGTCTGGGCCGCCCAGGCTCCCTCTGTTCTTGACCCTCCGGTGATTCTCTGAGCTATCCAGGATCCTGCCGAAATTTCTTCTCCACTTAAATCATCCAGCGTCAGCTTCTTTTATGCGCAGCTAGGAAAGCTTAATGATACGGAAGGCTATTTCCTGAACATAACAGAGAATATGTCTCTTGTTTTCAAACTTGTTGCCAAAATAATGCATAATGGCATTAATGCATAATCCCTATTAAAACAAAAAGCAAAATGGGTCGCCTGGCTGGCTCAATCAGTTAAACATCCGTCTGACTCTTGATTTCGGCTCAGGTCATAATCTCAGGGTCTTGAGATCAAGCCCTCGTGTAGGGCTCCTCACTCAGCGGGGATTCTGTTTCTCTCCTTCTCCCTCTGTCCCCCCTCCCCTGCACCGTCCCCGCCCCCCCTCCCCCCCCCGCCGCACTCAAGCACTCTCTCTAAAATAAATAAATAAATAAGTCTTTTTAAAAAAGAGTAAAATGAAGACTATAGCTAATACTACTATTTTTTTTTTGCCTCTGTATCCATGTCTTTTTAAAAAGTCATTATTTGTTGAGGTGCAATTTGCATATGCTAAAATTTACCCCTTTAAAATGTGCAATTTAGGGGCGCCTGGGTGGCTCAGTCTTTAAGCGTCTGCCTTCGGCTCAGGTCATGGCCCCAGGGTCCTAGGATCGAGCGCCGCATCGGGCTCCCTGCTCAGCGGGAAGCCTGCTTCTCCCTCTCCCACTCCCCGTTTGTGTTCCCTCTCTCGCTGTGTCTCTCTCTGTCAAATAAATAAATAAAATCTTTAAAATAAATACATAAATAAAATGTACAATTTGATGAGTTTTAGCAAATCTACACAGTTATTTAAGCATCATAACATTCAAAATATAAACTATTTCCATCACCCCAAAAAGTTCCCTTAAGCAACCTTAGAGCTAATTCTCTCCCTAACCCCAACCCTGGCAACCATTCTTCTGATTTGTCCCTGTAGTTTGGCCTCTTCTAGAATGTCATATAATAAAATCACGTGGTAGCCTTTGGTGGCCTGCTTCTTTCCCTTAGCCTACTGCTTTTGTGATCCATCCATGTGGCTGCATGAGCAGTATTCCATTGTATATATGTGCCAGAATTTGTTTATCAATTCAATGGTTGATATATATTGGGTTGTTTTCAGTTTCAGATTATCATGCATAAAGCTTCTCCGAACACTTTGTAAAGGTTTTTGTATAAACATATGTTTATTTTTAATGGGATAAATATCTAAGAATAGGGACGTTGGGTCATATTAAGTAAATATTTAACTTCAGAGAAACTACCAAGCTGTTTTCCAAAGTGCTATACTGTTTGGCATTCCCACCAACACTTCATGAGAATTATGTTTGCTCTGCATCCTATCTCTACTAGCACTTGACATTATCAGTCTTTTCATTTTAGCTGACTTGTAGATGTAGTGTGTTTATTTGGTTTTAATTTTTATTTCTCTAATAACTGATAATGTTGAGCATCTTTTCACGTGTCTATATCTGTTTGCCACCAAAATATCTTTTTGAGTGAAATATCTGTTCAAACTGTTCATCTATTTATTTTTTATATAGCTGTTTCTCTTATTTCAGTTGAGCTCTTTATTTATTCTGAATACAAGTTCTCTATCAGATTTGTGTTTTGAATATCTTCTCCCAGTCTGTGGCTTGTCTTTTCATTTTCTGAAGACTGGCTTGCAAATAGCTAAGTTTTGATTTTGATAAAGTCTAATTTAGCAATTTTTCTTTTATGCTTCATGCTTTTTGTGTGTCCTAAAAAATCATTGCACAACCCAAAGACACAAAGATTATTTTTCCTATGCTTTCTTCTAAAAGTTTTATAGTTTTAGCTCTCACATTTGAGCCTATGATTCATATTGAGTTAGCTTTTATAGAGATGAGTGAGAAAAGGGTCAATGTTCATTTTTTGCATACGAATACAAACATTTTCCAGAATACTATTATTGTGTAACATTGTCCTAGAACGGGGCACCTGGGTGGCTCAGTTGGTTAAGCAACTGCCTTCGGCTCAGGTCATGATCCTGGAGTCCCGGGATCGAGTCCCGCATCGGACTCCCTGCTCGGCAGGGAGCCTGCTTCTCCCTCTGACCCTCCCCCCTCTCATGCTCTCTTGTCTCCCATTCTCTCTCTCAGATAACTAAATAAAAAATCTTTAAAAAAAAAAATTGTCCTAGAAGTTCTGGTTGGCATAATAAGATACCAAACATGAGTATGAGGTAAAATTATTGGAAAGGAGGAGAAAAAAAATCATTATTTACAGTCAATATGATTTCATACTCCAAAAAAACTCAAGAGAATCTATTGAAAACACATAGAATTAATAAGGAGAATTCAATAAAATAATTCAGTGCAGAATAAACGTGCAAAAATCAATAACTTTTCTATATAACAACAGTAATCATTTGAAGGTTATAATAGAAAAATAAAGAATTCTGTGCATAAAAGCAACAAAAGACATAAATGTCTACAAATAATCATCACAAAGAAAGTGCGGGGCCTACAGAATGAAACTCAGAAAGCTTTATTGAGGGCATGAAAAAAGATAACTAAATATAGGTGTGTCAATCTCTTAGATGGAAAACCTCAAAAGTATGAAGATGTTCATTTTTCCAAAGGAATTTATAATATTGGAGGGTTTGGGGGAACTGGACAAAATGATTCTAAAATTTATCTGGAAGAGTGAACAAGGGGAGTAGCTGGGAAAAAAATGTGTGGAAGAGTAGAGAGGAGGACCTGCCCTACGAGGCATGAGGATATTTTATAAAGATACCATAAGTAAAAGATTGTGTTAAGGGCTCCAAATCAAGTAAGTGACAGAGCATGTGCTAGAATAGGATAAATGGGTCTAGACAGAACCTGGCATATATTAAAACCTCATGGATGATAACATCATTAATCAGCTGGAATCACGATATGTTGCAGGGTAGCAAGAACGGAAGAGAAGGGACGAGTTAAGAGGCTATGGAATGGTTCAAGAGAAATGTGATGGCAGAGAAGTTTGCTGGGTTGCTAAGCCAGAGCTGCTCCACGGTCGTCAGGCAAGTAGGAACACCCTCTGGGCAGCAGGGCATTGCAGGCTGGGGGGCAGGTATGCAAAGGGAGTCGGCCACCTCCAGCGCCCTCTAGTGACAAAGCTTAACACATCAGCTGGCAAAGGCAAGAGATGGAAAAGGCCCTTACCCACTTCTATAGATCAGGCAACGAAAAGTGAATTTGGACTGAGAGGTAATATATCGATGACCAACAGGATGTAAGTGCCAAACCACATTTTTCAAATACAGTTAGGGTCTCAGCTCTCACACAGTTGCTAACATCCTAATGGCCAAAACAAGTCACCTAACCAAGTCCAATATCAATGAGGAGAGTGGGGAGAAGGGGGGAGGGGAGTGAATACTTAACAATAAAAATAAAGCAATAATCCAAAACGATCACAAAGGAAAGACTAGTAGAATGTCCTGATGGGTTGGAAGGGAAGGGAAGGAAATGGGATGGTTTTTAGAGTTTCAGAGATAAGAGAAGTAGGTGGCTAATGATGCTACTTCTAATGTAGGAAGGACTGGAAGATGAACAGATTTGCTAGGTAAAATCAAGAGTTTTGTTTGAGATTTGTTAAATATTGACATCTAAGAGGAGATGTCAAATGGGAGTCCAGAGCTCAGGAGCAAGATCTCATTGAGAGATATATGCATGATAATCACCAGCTTCTAGAAAGTGCTTTATGCTGTGGTTCTGCTCGAGATCACCTAGGGAAAGAGTGTAGCTGGAGCAGAGGAACTGTTCAGGGATGGAGCCCTGGGCACTACAGTATTTTTTAACAGGTAGGGAGATGGATTCTGTAGGGGGACTGCAAAGGTGTTGCTGGCATTGAGAAAGAAAACCGGGAGGGTATGGTGTTTGAAGAAGGTGTTTGAAGAAGGAAAGAGTGCCAAATGTTACTGGGGATTTGAATGAGATGGAGATTGTCGGAGACCTTGACATGAGCTTTGTAGGGGACCAACTCCATGAAGGAGCACTGTACTAGGTGCCAGAGATAAAAAGATGAGTGAGATACATTTCTTGCCCTTTAGGAAATCATAGCCTGGTGGGAAAGGCAGACATGCAAATCAATCATTGCAATACAGTGTGATAAATCTTATAATAGAATAACATTTTCTTACATGTGTTCCACTGAACACTGTTTGAGGGAGATGTTAATCAGTGCTCTAATACCAGAGTGTCCAAGACCAAATAAGCTTGGGAAACCCTGCAGACTGAACGCCACCTCAGGCTGCAGCGCCAACTGCAGCCCTCTTAGCGCTGTGTTCAGGGCTTAGGAAACCAATGTATTGCACTTCGGGGTCCTCTGTACACACCCAGGTCTTGTCTGGCACCCCAAGAGTTAAGGAGAAGCAATGCCGGCTCCACAGTAGAAACAGCTACCAGGGGCAGGGACCGACCAAGGAGGAGCGGCTTCTGGAAGGGTGATCTGAGAGCTGAGTTGCTCCCGTGGGGATGTAGAAGCAGGATTTCCCGCAGTGTGCCCTGGGTCCTGTGGCTGAGCAGTAGGGGGATGGGAACGACGGTCTCAGGACCCCCGGTGGCCCTGTCCCCCAGGACCGGGTGCCCGAGACCTCCCAGCTGAGCTGGTGGAGCTACAGACCCGGAGCAGCCACTCACGTGTTGCAGCCGAGTCGAGAGGTCTGGCTTCTGATTAATTTGACAGTTTCCCTAGAGGTAGAAAAATTAGAGAAAATTAAATCACCAGCCAGCTCCTCAGCATATTTCCCTGACAACTAAAGCCACGGAGGCAGCAGAGACCCTATGAATACTCTGTTGCACAAAACGCATGCCGCTGAGCAAAAATCAACTCATTAGCCCACGGTTCTGGGCTGCCCAGGTGCTTTCGAGGTGGCCTCTCTTGGGTAGGTAGGGAGAGAGGCAGCAGGCTCTTACTCCCATGCGCTGGTGGGGAACAAGAGGAGACCCTGACCTGGCAGAGCAGGGGCGTGACCGAGAGGAGCCGGCAGGGGGTTGGAAGGTACAGATCGTGATGCGCAGAGGACGGGGCGAGCTTGGGCTCGGTGGGAGCAGGCGACAGTACCGGGCGGGTGTGGTAACAGGAATCCAGACAGCAGAAGGCACCCGGTCACATTCTGAGGGATGGCTCAGTCACAGCCTGGCCCCAACCAATGTCTAGGAGTGAAGCAAGTAACAGCCAAACCTGGGAGAGAATTGGGCAGGGAGGATTCAGGATAAGGACATGGAGTTCAGCACAGGGAAACTGAGGCAAAAATCCAGACCTATGGACTGAGGTAATATGGTAAATGTAGGAATACGAGAGTAGTTTTTGCTGTTATTGTTGTTGCGGTTTTCTCAGCAACTCAACCTTGAGAACATTGTCAAGTCACCCCTTGTCCTGTTCAGAGTGGGAGAACTCAAGTCTGCCCTTACAGCTTCACTAGTTCTAGCCGTGCAGAGTGACGACCACCAGGGCAAAGGAGCTAAAGCATCTTGGATATAAGGAGACCACTGCAGCAAGAGCCCACCTCCTCATTGCTCTTCTTGAATTTTCAACAACCCCTCCTGAACACAGGACCTTTGGTTTAAAGGGTTGTATAAGTCAACTCTTCAAGAACTCAAGCAAAAAAGTCTTCTATTTGGAGCCGTTTTTGTTGCAAAGAATCAAATGCCACTCTGGCTTAAGAACAGAGATGCGGTTTATTGCAGTGGTACAGAGGGACAGTAGACTAAAGGACAGGATAGGAAGCACAGCCAGTCCCCACAGGGCCCAGACTTGAGGACATCTCAGTCTCACTCAGGCCATGTGGTCTCTCTTATTCTGTTTCCACTCGATTCTTATCCTGATCAACTCTCTTCCTCTGCTTACACATACTGTGCATGCCCCCGCCTCCATGGACATCAATCAGCCTTCAATCCTGATTCTAGATCACTTTTAGTTTTAAACAGCCCTCCATCAATTGGCTCTAGTTCCTGTGCAATCTCATCCAAATTCTCTGGAAGTCACTGGCTGGTAATGGTAAGTCAATGGGTCATTACTCAATAGGTCACCAGCCAGAAAATAGATCAGCTATTCCCCAATTATTGCCAAGGAGGGTGGAGTCTCATGATACTTGCATCGTCTCTTCCAGGGGCTGTGGGCAGGGCAGGTATTGAATCCCAAATGTATAGAATTACATAGGCGATTACCAGAAATGCAGACTTGTTGAAAGAATAGACAGCAAAGCAGCTGTGGTAGCTGAATAGTGGCCCCCCAAAGATGTCCATATCCCAATCCCTGGGGCCTGTGAATGTTACCTTATATGGCAAAAGGGACTCTGTAGATGTGATTAAATTAAGAATCTTGAGATGGGAAGATTGTGCTGGGTTGTCCAGGTGAGCCCAATGTCATCTCAAGAGTCCCTGTAAAAGGGAGGCAGGAGGGTCAAAGACACAGTAGGAGGCAATGTGATGACAGAAACAAGAGATTGGAGTGATTCGAGGAACGGCCACAAGCTAAAGAGTGCAGGCATCCTCAAGCTAAAAAAAAAAGGTAGGGAAATAAATTCTCTACTGAAGCCTTCAGAAAAAAATACATCCCCCTTGACATTTTGATTTTAGACTTCTAACTTCCAAAACTGTAAGAGAATACATTTGTGTTGTCTTAAGCCATTAAATTTGTGCTCATTAGTTACAGCAGCCCCAGGAAATTAATAGAGCCAGGAAGCATGGGATGTTATTGTCCTAACTCTGCATGTACTCTGGGACCAGGCCTTCTTGTAGAGAACCAGAACTGCAGCTCATTATCATCCAGGATGTAACCTGAATTCAAGCAAATTCCACTCCATTGTGTATATCTTGTGTTTACTCTTTCCAAAAGTGAAGTTTTGATTGAGCTGGTTCATCACTATTCAATATGCAGTATTCCTATTGAGCAGTCATGCTAATGGACCACACCTGGGGAGGTTTCATGTCAGGACCCCTCAGTGGGGGGCGTGGCTTCCCTCTTGTCCAATCAGCTGTGTCCAGGGCAGCGAGACTGACGTCAATCAGCTCCAAGTCAGGAAAATGTTACTGAGGAAAGAATGAGTCTGGGCTATTTGGTGAGAGTCACCTGAGGACACCTCCCACAGCCAGCAGGCTTTAACAGGGAGAAGTTTAGAAAGCAATCTTGAGGTTTTAAGAGAAGAAAGGCCCTTTCTGACCTCTATTATACCAACTTTAATGCTGCAACTTGAATTGTCAGAGCTTTAGAGCTATAGACCCGGGGTTCCTTTCTTTGGGCTCCTTTGATCCCAGCCCACGGTCTCCTAATGCCAGCTCTGAAGGCAGTCCTCCACAGGTCAGAGGTGACCATTCCTCCTGCATCTCCCACCTTGCCCTTGACCCTGCAGATTGGTTTGAAGGAGGGCACAGGCTCACTGCTTGCCCAGAAGCAGTATTTTTAGGAGTTTAAAGAGAAGAACAGAGGAAAAAAAAAAATCGGTTGAAGCCAATTTCAGGTTCTAGGCATGAAAAGAGAGGCAGTGCTTGAGCTTCTGGAAATCAGGATGGCTTAAGAAGTCAAAGACATTTGAATTACTGCCTTTGGGACTGGAAGAAACCCAAACAATTAGAGGTGTAAAGGCACAGGATTCACGGCTTGATAGGTGTTGAGATATCCCTCAAACCAGGTCTCCAGGCCCACTGGAGCCTGACCTCATTTAAAATTGCTGGGAAAATGCACGTAATAAGCTCAGTCTGAAGGCTCTTTGACAATTCAGTTTGGATCAGCCTCTTTCCTATAGGGTTTGTTTTATTTATTACTATTATTTTTTAGTTATTTATGTTTTCCTGTTATAATATCCTACCTTTTTTTTAAACAGTTGAGCATCTTAGACCAGACTGTCTAGAAATAAACTGGTGCTTTTCTATGGTGTTTGTTAAAAGGCAAGGATTTTGGTTTTTACTCGTTATTTAATCTGTTTATGTACTTTCAATGACTTGTCTCAAAATTGTTCCATCAACTTTCTTAACCTGAACCCTCACTTAGGTTTCCCAGTCACTATCATTAAATGAAAACCCTTAAAGCGTTTTAATTTAAATTTTATTTGAAAGGATCCTACATATCCCTTATGATCCCTTTAATAAAGATTAAATAACTAAAACACATATATACTTTTAAATGCACATTTATATAATAGATAGATCTACCAAAGAAGGCAAAGTTTATGTGCCATAGCCTACGTTTTTTGTTGGGGGAAAAAAAAAAAGATAATATGGTTTCTAGCTTCAGAATGTGCAGCCCCCACAGGGGGTCCCTTGGGGCTGGGTCATGGCCAATTTCATCTCATTTCCACCTAGCTGCATGGGCCATGGCCTACCCCCTGGAGGGTCTTACCTCCTCATGATGCCCAAGGTCCATTAAGAAGATCCTGGGAGAGTGTGGGGAGAGCAGTGAAAGTCTACAGAAGGCTGGGCAGGAAAAGGGCCTCAGCACACAGGACCACAGTGGAGACAGCACCAGGCTCCCCGGGTGCCTCTATCTCCCCCATCTCTGTGGAGATTAGTTTTCTGCCCCCTTGTTTGGGCATAGCCCCAGGCCTATACTCCCACCAACAGCATCTCGGAGGCAAGCTGGATAAAGCCTCAGGCTGCCACCAGATCTGGAAGCTGTGTGCTTTGTGGAAAGCCCGTAAGGAATAACCCGGTGTGGTTTGGAAAGCCCAGTGTCTCCACCTCACATCAGGCCCCAACTCTCCAGCGGAGGCTGCTCTGTGATGTCAGCATGTCCAGGCTAGTAATGGGGTGTGCATGGAGGTGCCAGCAGCTGACCTGGTTGCCCACCCCTTTGTGAGGCCTGGATATGTCATGCCCACAGACACGGGGCCTGGAGAACTGGGGACCATTCCCAGGTCACCTTGGGCCCTCACCACCTCCCAGAGGCTTTGCTGGGACCCCAAATTATCTGTTTGTTTTAAGATTTTATTTATTTATTTGAGAGACAGAGGGCGCACAGGAGCCCGAAGGGAGAAGCCAACTCCCTGCTGAGCAGAGAGCCTGAAGTGGGACTCCATCCTAAGACCCTGAGATGGTGACCCAAGCCAAAGGCAGACGCCTAACCAACTGAGCCACATAGACACCCCCAAATTATCTGTTTTAAGGAGCTGTCAGTAAACTCCATAAAGGGCTTAGCTGATAACTTGGAGTAAATAGCTAATCACAGCTTTGTTCTAAGATTTTATTCTTAGGTAATCTCTATACCCGATGTGGGGCTTGACCTCACAACCCTGAGATCAAGAGTTGCCTGCTCCACAGGACTAAGCCAGCCAGGTGTCCCAGCTGATCACAGTTTAAATTGTGCCCACTTGCCTGCCTCCCCAAGTGTATCTGCTTTAAGAATCAAAAGAATGGAGCTCTATTGGTGGAAGGTAAGCCACATAAGAAGGGCCACGGGGCCGAGAGCCCTGCCAGTTTCCCCTTAAACGAGAGGACATCTGGTCCTGCCCTAGTCCTCCTACGGGCACCTGGAGCCAGGGACAGGCAGTTCAGTGTCTGACTGGAGGACCTTTAGGCACCTTCTAGCAGAGGACTCCTGGAGCTCTGCAGTCAGCTGGGGTCTCAGGGCCCTAGCCTACCTCCACAGTTACAGCAGTCTTAGAGCTCTGTGTGCTATTTTTAAAATGCTAAAGCTCCTCCTGGAATCTGCACATGCTTTTCTCAGCAACCTCCTCTCCAAACTAAATGAAGCTACAAGCTTCAATTTATATCAACTCAATATTTATACCAACTATGATGATCTCTTATGGATCTTCTAGAAGCTCTGATTGGCAGACACATATGGTTTTGATGAATAAAGCTGTGAAAACAAATTTATTATTATCTGCAAGGGAAGAGTATATGGTAGATAAGCCCTTGCAAAGCATGGAGTCTGAAGGAGGAAATGATACGAAAGGCATGCACGGTGATGAAGGTCAGGAGCACTGAAATAAGAATGCCAAGGGCGGGGCGGGAGCTCAGGAAAGACTGCTGGATTGGATTCAGTCTGTTAAAGTGAAAAGCCAGGCATCATAATAGAAATAGTATAGGACACAGAACACAACTCCGGGTCATTGCCTTGCTATGTGACCTTGGGCAAGTCCCATTCCTCATTAGGTCTGTTTCACACCTGGGCAATGATGAGGTTAGACTCCCCTGATTCCCCCTTCCAGGGCCAGGGCCCAGCCAGGAGAAAGGGCATTTGCGGATATGATGGAACTCCAAGGCTGTGTGACCTTGAGCAAACTGCTATACCTCTCTGTGCCTCACATTCCCGTTAATACCAGTACCTACCTCTCAATATTTTATTAAGTCTCTAGGATTATTGCAGCTACTGATTTTACTGCTGCTTCTGACCTCTTTTAAACTCCGGCTCCTGGCTTAGATTTAGGGTTGTGGCACAGATAGGTAGCTCTGGGGTTCCTTGCTGAGCCCCAAGACTAACTGCTTACAGGCGTCCTCTGTCCACCTCCATCCCTCACTCCTCTGCCTTTTCTCAAGGCTGCTCCCACTTTGCTATCAGCTCTCCCAGCTCAGCCTCTTTTCGCTCTTTGCTTCTCAGCCTGGCTGCTACTGAAGCCCGACATGAGTCCTAGCGAGAGAAATCAACAAGCCCTAAGCAGATGTGTCTCAGCTTTGCAGTGAATGGCAGGGCTAATCCGTCCCCACAGAAGCAAACACACCCTGCCATCTGAGCCATGCCAAAGGCAATGTTTAAACAGTACTGGAGTTAGAAGTTTCCTGAATATAAGATAAAGGAAGGATTCAAGTATCCTGTAGTAAGACACATGCTTAAGACAGAATTTAGCTACTACAGTTTCTTGGAGATGGGTGGAGGGAAGCGCTGCCCTGTCTCTGTTTAAAGAAATGGAAACCATAAAGGGATCCCAGGGGGGAAAAAAAGAGAAATCTTCAAGTGAGAAAGTGAAATGACTATATTAAGAGCCTCTATTAAGCTCAATCTTTTGCTTAAAGGCTGAAAGGCTCAGTGCCTGTGGGATGGGCTCTGGTTGAGGGTGGGGCGGGGGTAAAAGTGAAAAATGACTCAGGTTGTGGCTGATGGTGCCTTTGAAGAGGGGACAGGTGTAGGGACATGGGTCGGGGGAGAAGCAGTTTCAGAGTGTGGTGGCAGCCACAGTGATCCCCACCCCCTCGAATTCATGCCCTTGTGTAACTCCAGCCCCCACCTCTTGAGGGTGTTGCTAAGAACAGTGATGGGATATCACTTCTGACGTTGGGTTACAAGATTCTGGCTTCCATCTCCTTCACCCGCTATTGCTCTCCTGCTTGCTCACTCTGCAGGAAGCCAGCTGCCACGTTCTGAGCTGTCCTATGGAGAGGCCCATGTGGCAAGGAAGTGAGGGTGGCTTCTGGCCAACAGCCAGCTGATAACCCTCAGTCCACCTGTTCATAGGGAACTGAATCCCTCCAACAGCCTGGGAGTGGGCTTGGAAGCCAGTCCCCCTGCCCCACCCCAGCAGAGCCCTCAGACGAGACTGTATCCCTGGCTGACAAGTGGGCTTTGGGAGAGGAAAAGAGCATTGAGTCACATGCTTTACACACTTTATCTTGAACCTTGAATTCATTCTGTGAGGTAGATACTGGCTCCTCCATTGTGTAGATGAGGAAACCAAGAGTCCAGAAGGTTAAAACTTGCCAAGTGTCATGTGACAAGTGAATAGAAGAATGGGGATTTGAATCCAGGACTGACTAGTGCCAGACCCACACTCTGGTCATTGCAGAACTAGGCCATGTTTGTTTTCTGTGTTTCCAGGGGGACTTAGAAATACAAATGGACAGTTGTCTAAGTATCCCACCAATAAGCACATGGAGACAGCAAGAGCTAGGAGAAGCACGCCAAGGCCAAGCCTTCCCTGGGGGGGAACTGTACCCCACAGTAGCATGAGAAGCTACATACCCTTGGGGCAGAATTCTCCACGAGCAAAGTAGCCTTGTTTCTTTAATTTCTTTAAAAATTTAAAGAAAATTGTCGAATCTAATACCACTATGGGCCAAGTGCCTCTTCTAAGAGCTATATATGTGTTAACTCACTTAAACAACCCTATAAAGAAGATACTATTACAGTCATCCAACTTACAGATGGGAAAACTGAGGCAAGGAGCAGTTACATAATTTGCTCCAAGTCACTCAGCTGTAAGGGATAGCCAGAATTTAAACCCAAGTAGTCTAGCTCCAGAGTTTCATGAAGGTCCCCAGCAGAAGTCTCTTTGGGTCCTGGGCTGTCACATTGCCTGGGCTCCCAGTGTGGCTTTGGGCTTGGCTGACCTGGATTCTAAGCCCCCAGCTTCTGAATTCAAGCCAGCTACCAAGACCCTCACCCCTGACTTTCCCCACTCAATTCCTGGCTCCCAGTTCTCAGCAAGCCCCTCCTGCCCTAATTCCATCCACACTGACTCCTGAGTTGCCCACGCTTCACCCTTGGCTATGCCTGCTTCCTGGTGAGCTCCCAACTCACCACCTGCCAACCCGAGGCTCGCCCACTGCCATGCTGCCCCGAGGACAAGACCAGCCCCAGGGACAAGTCCTGTGCCCTGAAAGCACATCACTCAACAAGCCAGGGGCAAGCTTGTTAGAATTGAAAATGGCCCCAATTCTGGGGATATTATCTGAAGACAGATTGTTTCCAGGAAAGGAAAATGGCAATACAGAGGCAGGAAGAGCATTACTGTGTGGATAAAAAGATGACATATGCAAATGGACCCACAGAGCCAAGAACCTAGATTAAAGTTACAGACAGATATGGCAGGCAAGATAATAGAAGCTGTTACAGACCTCTAGGGCAGGATGAAAAAGCAAATCTGCCCATGTTTATGCAGATAACAGAGGCTGTTAAAGAGGCGGTAACATTGATCATATAGGATCTCAATAGCCCCGCAATGGACTAGAACAAGAATTGTCGGGTGGTTGGGAGGAGGGGCTGTGGAGCCAGCAGGGATCCCAGGCTCTTCTCCAGGAGACTTTGTTGAGCAATCAGAAAGATCATGGGCTATTTGGGGCGGCCATCTGAAAAGCTAAAAGCAATGAGGAATGAAGCGATGGGGCTAAAATGCTAAAAGCAGCATTTTCAAATAAGTCTCATTTCAGTTTAGTCTTCCCATCTGTGGTGATTTTAAAAATATAGTTCCCAAATTGCCTGTAGCATCTGGGGAGCGGGGTCTGTGGGTAGACACCTGCTCACCAGTGAGAATTTGGAATGGCATTTCCGGATGAGGTCCTTGTTGTTTAGAGATTAATTGGTAAAGGCGGGAGACTTGCGGATCCCAGAAGAGCGCAGAGCTGGGAGGTTCTTAAAAATGACTTAAACTGCCCCCGGCGGGTGAGTGGCACACTCAAGGTCACACAACTCGTCCATGAGAGGCAAAGGGCTAGAACTGTGCATTCCTAAGTCCCTGCTTAGGACTGAGCCTGCTCCCGGGGGGTGGGTGAAAAGAAGATCCTTGACAGGGTCTCCTTGAAGGAAGTGTTGAGTTAAGAGGGGAAAATGGGGGGAAATGAACAAAGGCAGACAAATTCAATTATGACCTCTCTTCAGAAAAAAAAAATTCTAATAACGATTATCTCTCACTACCTTAGAGAAAGGTAGAAGAACACAGATTGTCCTAACACGATTATGTAAAGGCGAGACTAGGAAAGAAGAAGCAGTTGCTTCCCACAGAAGTCAGCCATGAGGGTGACGTCTGTCCCACCCAGTGGTTCCACTTTTGAGGATCCATAAAAGCCAGAAGCAAACACTGGACTGTTGCAGGTGGTTGGTCTAGAGCCTCTTCGCCATTTCTGTGCCCACCATGCCTGCCCTTGCCTCCCTGGCTCCCAGATTTCTGCCTCTACTCCCTGGTTTTGACCTTTCTTCCGGCCTCTACAGATAGTCACTCACATCCCTCGTCTTGGACCTCGGCTTTCTGCTTGACTCTGAGCTCCACCGCCGTCCTCCTGACACATTCCATGCTCTGGCTGCAGCCCCAAGGAGGCCCACACGCGGACCAGCTCCCCAGTCCTCTCGAGTGACACAGAATTTAGACATTTTGTCTTGAGCCCTAAGTTCCCACCTAGGGGGTGAGGGATATGGTGATGATGACTCTCTGTATCCCATCTTGGGAATCTGGAGCTGTAGGACAGAAAAGAAGAGCCATAGCGCTGGCCGCGGAAAGGACAGGGCAGCTGGTGCCAAGCATCCGTGCGCGGAACTACTGGCTGGAACTCGGGCCCCCCTGTGCCTGCCAGTGCGCAGGTACCCATGGCAGAGGGCAGGGGACCGGTGGAGGGCTGGGGGAGGGGATCCCAGATTTCCCTTCCAGCTCTCAGCTCATGTGGTTTGCAGAGGAGAGGAACTGACCTGTATTCATCAGGACATTTTGGTTGTAAAAGACAGAAAACCAGCCCAAATTAACCACACCAAAAGAGTATTTATTGGATATTACTTATCAAGCCCAGGGTGAAATTGACTTAGGCTTGGCCAGAACCAGGTTCAAATGGAGTCAGCTAGGCTCTGCCTCTCTCTCTCTTTCAGCCTGGCTTCCATCTTGGTAGTGACTTTATTTTGTCATGATGTTCTCCACGGGGTAGGACAATAAATTCCTGGCAGACTCAGATCATTGTCCTCAGAGCTGACTCTCCAAAAGGAAGAGCAGACTATCAGGGGAGACAGATGGGCCCTGAAGACAGTGCGCCCACCGCTGGATGGACCACACTGCTGGGGGATGAAGTGCCTCAAATCATAGTGTTGGTGTGTTGGAGTGGGGAAAGTTTCCATGACTAACAGCTCCTACTGGGCCACCTTGAGTCAAGGAAGGGCGGTCACCAAAGGAAAGGACATTGGGCAAACAGACAAAAGTATGTCCTCTGTAGGGTCTTCATATCTCCTATGTCTGGGGAGCAGAAATGTAATAACTCACCACCTACAGCTGGGCAGCACCCCACCCATGCGTTACACGGAGCGGTGGCCACCCTGTGGTAACAGGCCAATAGCCCCACCTGCTTGGACTGGTGCAGACACACCGAAGACATTCCCTGCTCAGCAGTTTGGAGAAAATAAGCTTGAATGTGAAACCCTAATTGCCAGAAGGCCTGAGGAGTTTGGCTGGAGAGTGTTTTCCATGATGATGACCAAACTTGCAGCCGCTTTGAACAGGTATATGCATGTCGTGGTGTGAAATCTTGAGTTTGTAACCCAAGGCAAACGCGTCCACAAAACAATAAACCCTCCTTCTAGCCTATGGGTAGGAATGGGATCTCAGTCAAAGCAATATCTCTGGATATCACTGTCTCGTTACTTCCTTCAGCTCACACAAGACTGCAGCCCTGGGTCCCCCGCAGACCCTGGTGCATTCCAGGCGGCTGTCCCCATTCTCCACTTCCTGTCAGGTCTTGTGGAGTCTCGATCTCCTCGCCCCTTCTCCACAGAGTGCCCCCACTGTGGCCCTGAAGCTCGCCGCATGCCAGAGCCCTGCTGAGTCGAGGCAGAAGCGGACAGAAGGCCCACCTCGCTGCCACTGTTCCACATGCTCAGCTGGAGATCTACCAGGTAAGACCTCCATGTCCGCTCCGTGAGAACAGTTCCTTCAGTGCGGGCCTGCAGTCTCTCCCTCCGGGGGGCTGGGACACCTGTTCAGGGGTTGGGGATGGGCCAGACAGCAGATCAGCTCCCACAAATGAAGTAGCGCCGTTCATTCATTCATTTCATAATGTAAAAATATATGCTGATTTTCCTACTGTGTATTAGGCTCTATTTAGGTTCTGGAGATAGGGCAATGAAGAAATAGGAAACATCCTTGCCCTCATAGAGCTTACAATTTAGTTTGAAACATAGATCATAAATAAGTCGATACATTGTATAACATCAGGTGGCATTAGAATGAACAATAAATAAGATTTAGGAGATGAAAGAGGGGCTCTTTTGAATACAGTGGCCCAGTAGGACTCTGTGGACACATGACATTTGAGCAGAGACCTGGAAGAAGTGAGGGATCGTGGCCTGCAGGCTGGTAGGGAAGGGCATCCCAGGCAGGGGGAACTGCAAATTCAAGGACCCCGAGGGGGGACCATGCCTGACATTTGGACAAACAGTAGGGCGGCCAGGGTGTTGGAGCCCGGGGAGCACTGCAAAGGGTTGGAGGTGAGCTCAGAAGCAGTGGGAGGCAGATAACCTAGGGTCTTGTAGGTCACCATGAGAGCTTTATTCTGTGATGGGAAGCCAGCCCCGCAGACAGGTCTGAAAATACCTCGGAGGCTCATCTGGAGCCCCAGTTACTGAGGAAAACGCAGGGTGTGGTGGGGGCACAGAGCTTCCCATAAGAGTTCACATTTGAACTAGGTTTTGAGGAATGACCAGGAGCTTGTCTGGTGGCGAAAAGAGGAGGAACGCATCCCAGACAGAAAGAATATGTGCACAGGGAAGAAGGGCGAAAGAGCAAAGAGCAAAGCACGTATCAGGGATGGCTGGCAGTCCAACCAGCTGGCTGGAGTTTAGAACAGGAGGATGTTGGAGCAGAATACAAGGCTCAGAAGTCACGGGGGCCAGATGGGAAGGATCTGGCATAAAGCAGCATCTCCAGCTTTGTGAGGAGCACCCCACCTTCTTGGAGAGCCACATCTGTCCCTAATGAGCTGAAATCACTTTATTACCACAGAGTAAACAAGCGCTGTTCTGGGAGGCATATGGTCCATCTCCCTGCTCCGCCTCCCCGTCCCACCTCCGCTCCAAAACCCAGGCAGCAGCCCTGGGCAGCGTCGGAGTGCCAACGTGCTGGAGGCTTTCCGACAGCTTGTCCTTCATAAGACAAGCTCTTTATTTAATCTGGGGAAATGAGGTGCTATTAAATGAATTTCTGAACTGCCATTGCCAGAAAGCTAAGGGCAGAGGATGGAGCAAGGGGGCGGGGGTGGCCGGGGTGGGGGCGGACCTGACAGCAAAGAGGAGGCGGAGTTTGTGAGTTCCTGACCCAGGGCTGCCCAGCAAGTTCATTTCCAACACGGGAGCTTCCTTCTGCAGCACAGGCCCTGTGTCCAAGAGCCTCGGTAATTAAGATAAGAAATGAGAGTCCCCTGGTAGGTGATTATACCCGGGGCCCTAAAAATGATGGAAAGGTGGCCTGCCCCTGCCATGGGGGGGACCCAAAAGTAATTACAAGGATACTTTGCAAATTATTGAGTAAGTCAATGGAACTGGCACATTGATTTATATGAGACCCAGAGATTTTGAGAGATTTGAGAGAATATTAAGAATCAATCAATATTTTAATTTATCTCGGGTCCTAGAGACTTCAGCTCTGCAGAAAACCACTGGGAGGAAACTGTGACCTTTGAAATACAGCGGGCTGGCAGGCAGCAGGGAGGCACCTCGGACAGGAGCCAGTTTAGCAGCAGGGAAAGACTTCTCCGCTCTGGAATGTTCTCTTTCTTCATGGCATCCATCAGCCAAGCAGTGGAGGGCCTCAGGGGGAATATGTTCTGAAACTGTGGCAAGGAGGCTCTGGGCTGAGCCGAGCAGAGCCTCCTCCTCCCGGGACAGAGCCCCAGGCAGGAGAGAGGAGCCTGCAGACTTTGTGCCCCTTCTTAGCACACACTGCTGTGATCTAGAGACATCTTCAAAGAGCCACCTGATCCACAACATCTTTGGGGGAGATCCAGCACCTTCTCCCCTAGGAAGCCAGACTCCCTGGGTCACAGTTGCCTTGGACCTGTAAGCTCCCTTTACAGGGAGAGGGGAGATGGAGCTGTTGTCACCCCAGGCCTGGTGGGGCTAAGGGTGAAGCAGGGACAAGAACCTGGAGGGGCCACCATGACACCCTGCAAAGAAGGAGTGAGGGAACAGAAACCCTAACCCCACACTCTTCCCTTCCTCATTCCCCACTGGCCAAAGCCATGCAAAAACCAGAGGGCAGGAGAGTCCCTTGATTTGGGGAGGGAGGGGTGGAGAGAGAAGCAAAGGTGTCCAGCATGGGACTGTCAGAGAACTCTGCCTGTGACAACCTGACTCACCCATCCCATGACAGGCCTAACCCAGTGCTCCTCGGCAGGGGCAGTTTTGTCCCCAGGGGACACTCAGTAATTACTGTCTGCAGACAGCTTTGACTCTACAGTTTGGGGAGGGAGGGAGAGTACCACTAGCATGCAGTGGGGTAGAGACCAGAGATGCCAAGAAACATTGGAAAATATACAGGACGGCGCCGCACAGTGAAGAAGAGGAACCCAGGCTCGGGTCAGGTGCCACGCTGCCCTTGCTTGGGCTGGAGAATGTTGCCCTCACTCTTCCGGGAAAGACCGCATCATTTCATTGGACCCAGAGCCGGTGGTCAGTCAGTGACCTGTGGCCTGCCTTCTCGTGTCCCTTGGGGATGGTGTCACGTGCAGGCAGAAGCCCCTCCACACCCCATCTCTTCTCACCAACAGCAGAGGCCCCCCCCGAGTGGTCAGCACGGAGGGCACCGTCTGATCCATGGGTCTCCAGAGCCTGGCTCCACCTTCTCTTGGAGGCCCAACCTCCCTCTCGCTCCCCTCGTTTTCAGTTTTATGTTCACACCCGAAAAACATTTGGTAAAAGGGAATCAAGTCTTGCCATCTGTCTCTTTCACTTTTATTATGTTTGTAACAAAAAGAAGAGTCAGGAGGAAATTGAATCCAAACTGCAAATACTGTGCTGCTCTCCTGGCAGCTAAGACCCTTCTGTGCAAGGCTGCGCCCCGCTCCCCTGGGAAGGGGTTGGCCTTGGGGGCTGCCGGAGTGGAGAGTGCAGCGAATGTGTTCCCATGATGAGCTCATGCTGTGCTCTCCGTGGTCCTGCCAAGTAGGGCTTGTTGTCCACCCTGAGAGATGAGGAGACTGAGCTGTCCAGAGGAAATTTGTGGTCCAAGTTGTACTTGTAGCAAAATGAGATCTTCAACTCTGCACTGGGCTTGTCAACTCCGAGATGTAGACAATGTTGCTTCCTATTTCATCCTCATTAACTCATTCCCACTGGGGTTTAGGTACCCTATTGAAAACTGTTGGAGTTTAAGTAAGTGTGGTCCTCAAGAGATCCCTATTATTCTTCCTGACCTATCTTAGACACTTTGTCCCGTATCCGACTCTCTGGGACCAGACTTGAGGATAGATTAAGTTTCATTCAGACGCTCATGCCACAGATGTTTACTGAGAGCCAGCCATGTGTCAGGTGCTACTGTAGGATGGCCAGGGAACCCATGCTGGGCAGGGCAAAAAAGCGTGAAAAAGAACCCTTGAAAACAGATCAGAGAGGAACATAACAGCAGTAGACTGTGCTTCCCGAGCACTCACTGTGAGCCAGCAGCTGGTAATACTAATAAAGTTCCCATTTTACAGATGGGAAAACTCAAGCAGTTAAGGAAATTGCTCAGGGATACCTAGGTCAGCTTGGGCTCTGTTCTGACACATTAGGATGAATCTTGAGGACGTTATGCTGAGTAAAATAAGCCAGCCATAGAAGATAAATACTGAATGAGTCCGCTTAGATGGGGTCTCTAGGCCACCTCATACTAAAATTCATAGAGACAGAAAGTAGAATGGTGGTTGCCAGGGGATGGGGAAGGGCAGAGTGCGGAGTTAAGTGTTCAAGAGAAACAGAGTTCCAGCTTGGGAAGACAAAACGTGCTGGAGATGGATGGTGGTGATGGTTGTACAACAATATGAATGTTCTTTACGCCACTGAACTGGACACTTAAAAATGATTAGAATGCTAAATTTTATATTATGTATATTTTACCACAATAAAAAAAAGGAAAAAACAAAACTTTTAAGCTGGCCATTAACAATTGGTCTAGGGTGCCTGGGTGGCTCAGTGGGTTATGTGTCTGCCTTCGGCTCAGGTCATGGTCCCAGGGTCCTGGGATCGAGTCTCACATCAAACTCCCTGCTCAGCAGGGAGCCTGCTTCTCCCTCCCCCTCTCCCTCTGCCCGCACCCCCTTACTGTGCTCTCTCTGTCAAATAAATAAAATCTTTAAAAAAAAATAAAATTGGTCTAAATTAGTTTAAATAAAGTGGTTCTAAAAAATCATCGGGCACTGGAACCCATTTTAACCATCCCCTATCTTAGATGGTTGAGCCATTGGGCCATGTCTGAAGAGAAGAGACGTACTAGAAGCAAGGAGCTGAAATGTGGAATGGAGTCCAGAGATGCAGGTAAACTGGGGTCCAAAAGTCGGGATAGACCCTGAGCTGACAGGCAGAGATGTGAAAATGTAAGGGACACTTTGAGCAGATAGGATGAGAGGTAGCAGGGACAGGGCTGGCTTAGGATGACTTACAAATACGGGTCTGGCTGCTGAATCTCTGCACTCTTGCCAGGCAAGGGGCAGCCTGTGCCAGCAGCAAGGGATGACCAGGCGTTAAGCCAACAGTGTGGGACATTGTCTACCTTCTAGAAATTTTGCCCAGGTACCTGGCTGTTTTAGTTCTGGCCCACCTCGGCTCTGCAGATGAGACCTGAGTGATACCAGGGACACACGGGGGCCAGGGCATAATGCGCCCTGGGATGATAGTATGGAGTATTAGGAGCCGGCAGGGGCTCCCTAAACTGGCATCAGGGTCCAGGAGGCCATTTCAAGACGAAGGCTGCCTGCTGAGAGGGCAGCACACAGGCAGGAAGGTGGCTGGGGCCAGGTTGAACGAGATCCTTTCCCCAGGGAGACATATGGTGTTGTCAGTAGGCAGGAAATGAAGCCAGAGATTGGAAGATTGGAAGCTGGAAGGAGCTGCGGGTTGCAGCCGAGGGAGAGGCTGGATGGAGGAGGGGACAAAGGACAGGTGAGGTCTGATGCTAAGCACCTCAGAATATGGAGGAAGGCATCAGTGGAAGGCGCACAGGTTCAGGAGCTAAGTCTGCCAAGTGCAGAAGGGTGATCCTGGGGCCTGCCCCAGACTAGACACAGGTCTTTAAAGGGACTGGCTTCCCATGAGTTGACGTCCCTCTGCGGCTACGATGGGCCTGGGGAGGGTGTCATGATTATCTGTAGAGAAGCACAGTGTGCTGGCGCGGACCCAGATCTGCCGTCTCACTCCACATGCACCGTGGTCTATGAGTTCCTGTTCTCTCACCAGTAAAGTGGGGGTGATAACCCCTCCCAACAAACATCACAGGTGATGAGGGAGCAGAAGGCAAGCTCACACCCACAACCTCCACTCTCCCCACTCCTGGGTGGGACATGTGTGACATTCCTCCAGGAAACTTCCAACTGTCTTAATGTTAATGCCTTACTAGAAGGAAAAACAACCTTAACTTGACAATGGCAAGGCCTCCAGTATCTTGTATGTCCTCTTTAGCAGATGAAAGTTCTTTTGAAAACCTCCCTTTTCCCTTATCTCCTCCAACTCCAAGTATATAATCAATTGTTCCTCACAGCGCTGGTGCAGCTCTTTCTGCCCACAGGGCCTGTCCCTGTGCTTTCATAAAGTCACCTTTTTGCACCAAACATGCCTCAAGAATTCTTTCTTGGCCGGGGGCTCCGGACCTCACCCCACCCAACCTTACCTACATTCAAAACTCCATCACAGGCACGTTCTGAGGATCAAGTGAGAAACGGGTAGAAGGCCCTGCCACATCGACAGTAAGTGATTCATTTGTAAGGGGGTTTGGAAATGTTAAATAGCAAAACTACAGCAGGGCAGAGGCCCATGGCTTCAGAAATCCACATGGATGGGAGTGGTCAGGAAATGGGACTTGCTATATCCCAGTTAAATTATTCTAATTTAAAGCTGAAACCTAACTAAACCAGAGGTTTGTAAAAACTCTGCTGCTAGAAAGCCAGTGTCAGGAAGAGTCTAAAATTGCAGGCAGAGATTTAGGAATATGACCATGCCCAGCCCCTGGGCTCTGGGACTACATGAAGCCTGGAAAGCTGAGCAGCAGAGACCCCAACCCACCGAATGTGGGTGGTGGTGGTGGAGAGCGGGGACTGATTTCCTCTCCCTAAGCCATCCCATAATAAAATGTCCTCAGTCCATCCTGATGCCTTCCATTTCCAATAGGCTCCATAGAGCCTCCCATTACTCCTGGCCCCTCCCAGTCTGTCCAGTCCTTAAATAAAATCAGGGTTTCATTAAACAGCAATAACAATGGATACCAGGAACTAAGCAACTGTGTCAATGGCTACCCTTACTTCCTGCTGGCCTGGGACCTGTTCAATATTTTGCATCTACCATCTCATTGCTTCTTAAATAACTGTGCATTTTACATGGAAAGAACTCAAAGTTTTGAGAGATTAAACAACTTTTCTAATGTTGCTCCCCATCCCCCAGCAAGGGGAAGAGCTAGGATTTGAACCCAGGTCTGTCTGGTGCCAAAATCAGTCCCGTTAGCCCACAGTGCCTCTCATATCTGGAGGGCTAGCAAGAGTGTTGGGCGTAACTCTGCCTGTTATGTAAATAATCTCAAGTATGATGGAAAAGAAAATGCCACTCTGATGACCTGGACGATTTAAGGTCACTTAAAGATTAAAGAACCTGAAAGAGTAACCTAACCCACTGAGGAATTCCATGAGCAAAAGGCGTAAATGAATCTAGGAGCATCCACTGGGTGCTCGCCCAACAGCTGTAAATAGCATTCCCTCACGTCTAATTTCCACATAATTGCTCTTGGCGTAAAGAGTTGAGTGAACAGTTGTAATAATAGGAGGTTAATCTGCCTTATTATTTATACTTTGTGAACTGTTGATGGGAGGCTTTCAAGGTTTGGCCAAAGCAGAGCAGATGTCAAGATGGCATCTATCTCTGCTATAACTGTTGCTGGGGAAAGGTGACTGTTTCCTTTGTGACTCTGGCATATTTCAGAGAAAACAGAGGATAAAGTGCCCATAGGGAATGAGTGGTTGGACTGTCCTGTCATTTCATTTTAATGGCTGGCAGAAATGTTTGGAGAGGTGGTGACGATTAAATCCATCAATCACGGGCAGGTCTCCACGAACTTTGGAAGTTACCAGAACTAGAAGTTTCCAGAGCCCTGTTCTTCCCCCCCCCCCCCGCCGAAAGCCTTTTGTTAAAGCAATTTATGTAGGAGAGTAAAAACATGATTCAGTTAAGCATTCTTCTTCTGTGTTCTGGAGAAACACACACTAGCTAAATTTAGGGGCTGGATATAGGCCTTTAAAATGCTTGAAGATCAGGATGTTTCTCCTTCTTTCTCTATTTGTTTCATTTCTAACAATAACCAGGAGACCACCTCCATGTTATAGGGGAAAGATCATGTGCGTTACAGTGGGACAGAAAGGGTACAAATAAATCGCTTCTTCCCCACCCAAGCTCTGAGATCTGGGAAAGACAATCTCTGAGTCTTAATTTTTCCATCTGTAAAAGGGACACTCCTGTTTTGATGATTGTTGAATAACCCTGAAAACCCACGAAGTGGAAATTTGCTGAGAAGTAAGCACCAATTGTTTGTAAGGTAGTTCTACCAGAGTGAATCGCCTGCCCGCCCACTACCAGCATCTCCAGCACAGCTCTGATGGTCTCTGCTTGAACTCAAGTTCAGATTTAAAATATTTTATTATGAAATATGACATATATACCAAAAAACATTAAAAGACCCTCATAAAAATATACAACAAAGAAAAAGAAAAAAAAATAGGGGGCGGTGATTTGTTACAAAGGAACACCTGTGAAATTAACTTCCAGGTGAAGTTTTAGGTCAGAAGTCAGCAAACATTTTCCATGAAAAGCAAGATAGTAAACATTTTACTTAGCTGATTTGGTCTCTAGCAACTACTTAACTCTCCTATCGTGTTGTGAAAGCAGCCGCGGACAATATAGACAAGCAAGCCCGACTGTGTTCCAGGTGTGACGGGAGCCCTCAAAAAGAAGCCAGCAAGCCTAGGTAAGAGTCTCTTTAAAAATAGTGTTAGGAGGCCAGGGGGAGGAGGAATGTATGCACGTTCTGGGTTGAGGCACCGTGAGTCCAGCTGCAAGCCCTCAGCCTGGACTTAACTCCTCCTCATGACCCCTGAATCCTTTGCATTCATCAAAAGGAGCCAACTTGACTCAACGAGTTTCAATTCCTCATTTGCATATTAACCAACCAGTCCCAGGTAACCTGATTTCAATCCCAGCTTTGCATGGAGGACCTAAATGAGAACACATGACCTTTCACCTTTATAACTCTGCCCCTCTTTGTCGTCTCCAGAACGCTATTCAGTTTTCTCCCTCATTCGGTCTCCTGAACTGCAATCCTAATTGCCTAAAAAATGCCTGACTGCTTAAATTTTCAGTAATTCTTTCTTGGTCGGCATTTGTTGGCCTGGTCGGCAGGATCAGAGCAACTGGCACCTGTCCCTGCACCAAGGGCTGGAGCCCTCAGATGGTACCTCTGAGAGATCACAGTCCTCCAAGTGTTTCCAGTGCTGATGAGCCTCGGGGTCCTCGCGGTGAGTTGTCCTGATCCGAACCTCCTATCTTTTAGTCGAGGTTCAGATCAGACTTTATTTGGGCAAAATGACTGGTTCTGTCCTTGCTCTTTGGAGGGGAGGAATTTGCCCTCCGGATTCAGGTTTAAGGGAATTTGCTGTCCGGGCGTCGGGATTCGAGTTTAAGGATATTTACTGGTGAGTGCTCAACTTATTTTCAGGTGGCCACATTTTCTTTCAATTTAAAATCTTCCCAAATCATAGGGAAATATTTCCTTTGGAATAGCCATAAAGGCTCAGCCTCCTTCGGGAACCCCAGCTTGGACTTATGTTTTAAAAATATATATGGACCTCCCTCTTGTAAATTCTTGCCCCGTTGGGCCCAAATTACCCGGGATGATTTTTAAAACCTCATTGGTTAAGATGGGACACTTTGATATCCCCAAACTAGTTTACTTGCCCGCACAGGTGGGTGGGGATAAAAGATTATAAAACTAAACGCAAAGCTGGTTTTCACTGGCATCTGGAGGCCTCCAAAACAAGTTTCAACCCTTCAAGCAGTTAACTCGAAACTTTCAAAAGCGACTTCCGATCTTTCAAGAGGCTTTCAAAATGAGAGAAATCAGTTGGAGCTTCACAGACCGCCCCCATCCTCCGGCCCCACCTGCCCTCTCTCGCCCTAAGCTTCTCATCCCCTTCTGTCATTCCCCACCCGCCCTGCACTTCCCACTGTCCTTCTTACAAATCTTGACAAAACTTAAAATGCTGCTCTAGAGACCATTCAAAGTTTACCAATTCCTTGACCACCCCCCAAACTTTCCTTATTTATCTCAAAAGGCTGGCAAATTACCGGCCTTAGGGAACCAAAGTCCTCCTAAGGAGCTTACATTCTTTCTCTGTCCCTTGCAGTTAAACATTTTATCATGTCTTTGAAATGTAAACACATCCCACAATCACCTGAGCCGAAGGGGAAAGAGGAGGGGGGAGGCCTTTTTAAAATACGAACTGCTAAAAGGGCTCTCTCATTCCCAGATTCTAGCACAGACCCCTGAAATTAACTCCAGGGACAAATGGTGAATAATGCAGCTGTGCATATTCTCATATAAACCTCTTAGTACGCACGTGCATCAATTTCTGTTGGGTGTAAATCTGGGGATGGTATTGTTGGGTCGTAGGGTTGTATATGTTCAATTTTAGAGTATAAGGACCACTCTTCTGTAGAGGCCACTCGTAGGCAAACAGGGTTGAGCGATGGAATGTAGAAAGGGCCACAGTGAACCTGGCTGAATACAGATAGGCCCATCAGGCGACCCACCTCAAGATAGCCAAGATATCCATATCCGTCCCTAACTGACCAATGGGCTTCTTGCAACCAGGCACAGTTACCAAAAAAAGGGAGAATTCCGTACCGTGCCTTACCTCCTCACCTTCCCCCTTTACAGGCAGCCCCCACCCACTGCCTCCTGGCAGAACACCTCTCCTCGGCTCTCCTGCCTGCCGTCCACCTGCGGTGTATTCAGTAAACTCTTTTTTTTCTGCCTCAGGTGAATTCTTTCACCGCCCATTCCACCGGCTTCCACTGGATCATCACCCCACATTTGGGGGCCCCCATCTGATCGAGAGAGACACCACATTTAGACACCACATCTTCCACCGAAGTTGTATGGATTTACACTTCATTCCAGCACTTGGTAGTACTAGACTTAAAATGTATTCAATCTGGTTGAGTGTAGTAGTGTCTCATGCTTTTACTGTCCATTCGTCGATCAGTAATGGAGTCCAACCCCTTCTCAGGTGTTCGTTGGTCATGAGATAGCTTCATTTGCGAGGTGCCTACTCAAGCCTTCAGCCTGTTTTTCTCTTTGGATGTTTGACATTCCCTTATTGGTTTGCTCAAGTTCTGTTTGTATTCCTAGTATCAGCTCTTGGTCTATCATATGGATAGCAAATATTTTCTCCTACTCCTGGCTGAATTTTTATCTTTTTGGTGGTGTTATTTGATGAACAGACAAGTTCTGAATTTCAGCAGAGTAAACTTCATTAATATTTTCTTTCATAGTTAGCACTTTTTTAATATCCTAAGACATCTTTCCTTATACCAAGTTTATGAAGATCTTCACATTTGCTAAGTTGCATTTTTCCAGAATATTGCCCATCTAATCTAAACGTAGGCCATGTTATTAATAATAGGCCATTAATATCCTCTTATGTTTAGTATCAACTTAATCTAGCAATGTTGCCTTTTTCATCCCTAACATTGGATATGGGCCTTCCCTCTTTTCTTCTTGATATGCTCAGTGGATGTGTATCAGGTTATTAATATTTTCAAAGGACCAACTTGGGGTTTCGTTGATCTTCTCCATGGTATTTTGTTGTTTCATTAGTTTCTTATATTTATCATTCACTTACTTTTGCTTTCTTCGCTACTAATGTGTTGTTCTTTCTCTAACTTCTTGACAAAGATACTTGCTTCATTACTTTGTACTACCATAGTATAAAGACATTATCCTTCTTTACCTACCTGGTGTAGGAAAGATGTTAGGGTCCGAAGCCAACAGTCAAGAAAGAATTCGTGAGAAGTCTTTGGTGCAAAAAGGTGGTTTTATTAAAGCATGGGGACAGGCCCTGTGGGCAGAAAGCTGCAATGGGGTCAGGAGAAGCGGCCCATTATACACTTTCAAGTTGGGAGGGGGTTAGGGATAGGGTAAGTCTCTAAGGAATTTTGGGAAGCAAGGTTTCCAGGACCTTGAGGGAGCTAGCTGTTGTTAGGAAAAGGTCATTTATTAGTGTCTAATAAAACTTTAGTCATGAGACCCTTCAGATGTATAACGGTGGGCCATATGCTTGGGGGAATGATTGCCAACATGTATCTTAGGAGACAGAGATAAAATTTCTAAAGGAATTCTTTTCTAAAGGAATTTTTATATGTTAAAGTAGGTTTACCGGATCCAGGATGGTGAGGAGGGGCGGCTCGGATTGCCTTTTGCCTTTAGCAAAGTGTCAACATCGAGGCAGTTAAGTCCCTAGAGGAATGTCACTCTGCCTGTTTCAAGGACTTGTCGATGGGCTGTAGGTAGTAAGGAAATTTAGTAATTTTTCTTCTGCCTTTGTTTCCCACATCATACCTACACACAAAAATTTTGATTTTTTTATCATTCAGTTCAAACAAATTCCTAATGTCCTTTGTGACTTCTTATCTGACCCATGGGCTATTTTAAAATGTATTTCTAAATTTTTAAACATGGAGAACTTATTATGCCTTTGTTATTGATTTCAGGTTCAATTGCATTATGGACAGAGAACATACTGATTCAATTCACTGATATCTGTTGAGACTTGTTTTATATCCCAGCATAAAGTCAATTAGAATAAATGTTCCATGTATACTTGAAAAATGTGTTGTCTTCATTTGTTGGGTGGAGTATTTTCAAAATGTTTATGAGAGTGTTTGCTAATCATACTGTTCAAACATTTATTTCTTTACCTGTTTTTTGTTTCTTTTGCCTATCAAATATTGAGATCAAGGTGTTAAAATTTTCCAATACAAGTGTGGATTTGTCTTTCTCTAAGTAGCTCTGTCGATCTTTATACATTTTGAGGGTATGTTAAGTACGATTAACTTTATAAATGCTGTATCTGAGAGTTTAATTAAATATTTTATTCTGAAATGAAATATTTTATTATTCTGGGATGTCCCTCTTTATCTCTCACAATGTTTTTTGTTTTGAAATCTATTTTGTCTGATATTAATATAATTATACAAGCATGGTTTTTTTTCTTTTTGGTTAATGTTTACATGATAAATCTTTTTCCATTCTTTTACTTCTACACTTTCTGTATTTTAATGTTTTTCTCTGTGCCAGGGTTTGAAATTGTCTAATGACTCTTTTTTGCTGTGTCCAATTTGCTGTTAAGCCCATGCATTAAGATTTAAATTTCAGATGTTCTAGTTTGGGTTCTAAAATGCCCTGCCTAGACATTCTATCTAGATCTATGGGGGGACATTTTGAGACCATCAAAACCTCCTGCTCCTCATTAAACTTCCACCTTTGATTTAGTATCTATTGATGATTGGTACCTGATCCAACTGTAACTGAACTAATGTGAGTTCACTCCTTGGTGAATTACAGTTAGAGACTACACCAGGTGGAGTTGTCACACAAAGGAAACTTTACTTGCAGCAAGTAAGGAGATCATGGGGAATAACTTCTGAAGCAGTGAGCACCCCAGCAGGAATGAGCAGCTTCCTTTTATTTAGAGTTTATGATGAATATTCAGAAAGGGGGGCTTTGTCACATTGCCTGTAGAAACTGGCTCAAGGTTGTGCAGGGGTACTTGGAAAACATGCCTGTACATGCCTATGTTATGTTAATGAAGCTTATGCTCCTCCCAGCGCCAAGATTTTAACATTATAAAGAAGCAGAGGTAACTGTCCAAGGGGAAGGGGCTATGGGCGTGCTCTGAGAGCTCGTATAAACTGGATGCGGTCTTGGGCTTATTATCCCAGGTAAGGAAGGCAGGGCCTTGCTTGTTTGTAGGCTGGAACCGTATCAGTTGACCCTGAGTCCAGGCTTCTGCAGAGACAGCCAGTGGGTTTGTTAGTGAGGTCGGAATAGACACAATAGCTGATTGGAGGAAACAGTTCTCTGAAAAACAAGCTTTACACTTTCTGCTGCTTTCAACCTCATTAACCCAATGGGGCATGGTTTCAATCCTGCAAAAACAACTCAAGAATGTGCATTAGGTCAATCTTTACTTTTGAAATAGCCCTGGGAGTTTTACCGTTGATTTATTGTCTCTGATATGGTTAGGCTATTTCCTGGCCTGGTAGAGATTGGTGGGTTTTGCCTTCCCTTTAAATCCTTAATTATTGATGTTTTTGCATTTCTTTGTGATTCTGACCCATCCTCGCAAGTTCTATTAGAAGTTTACCAGGGCAGGTAGGTAGAGCCAGCCGGGAGGACGTAGATCAGGGGAAATAGCTGGGGGTCCTAAAATGACTTCTCTTGTGTCACAGAAGATTTTGTCTTGTCTTTCTTTTTCTGGGGACCCCTAGCTCTTTCTGCTTACACAGTCTACTCTGATGGTTATAAAATGGTAATTTTTACCTCCACTACTCTCTTGCATTTACCAGTTGTACTCTATTCTCTTCTCATCCATTTACCAGTTGTACTCTATTCTCTTCTCATCCATCTGGCCATCTACCATCTATCTATGCATCTATTATGTAAATTCATGATTCCTATTCAGTAGGTTATAATCCATTAATGCCCTTATTTGTTTTGATACTCAAAATGTCATTGATTTGGCCAGTGGGTCCCCCCTTTCATGGTGGTTTCTATATCTTTGGTGACAAGTTCCCCTCATTTCATTTTTTAAAAAACACTTTCTTATTTTCTGGCACAAAAAGATATTCTGGGTCTATCTCATACCTTTCCTGATGCAGCCTTGGAATTGGCTATTTCCCCAAAGATACCTGGTTTCCTCTTGGTTTCTAAATATCATTCCTCACTAACACTCATTGCTACTGGGGTATTCTTACTTCTGAATCCTTTCAATGTGTGGAGCTAGGAAATCTGTACATACAAGAAGTCAGGAGTTCCTATTGGTATTTACAATTCCAGTCCAACCCTACAGAGTTCCTCCTCACTTTCCCTTATTTAATATTGAGATTTCACTGTTCCACATTTAGAGTCCTAGCTCCCAAAGACATCAACCTAGGTACTCATCCAGTTCAACAATGTACTTAAAATAGCTTTACCCATACCACCAAGAACATCTGTAGTTCTTTTATTCCCCTAGATGGAGGATGTATAGTAGAGTCAAAGAGTTGTGCTCAAGAGTTATTTTGGATTATTTATTTCTTTTCCCGTTAATGTGGTTATGTTATTAATTCAAAATACAGTTGGGTTCATTTATTTCTGTTTGCATTCAGTTTTAGTTAACTTCCCCATCCATGATGATTTAATCTTGCTCTTTTTAGTATGTAGAACATTGGCATACTTCCAAAAGCCAAAACCATGCAAAGGCATGTACAAAGAAGTGACAGTCTTTCCCTTGCCCTGTTGATCCCATTCCCCCTTATCTTTGTAAGTAATCGGATTTCTTTGTTTCTTTTGGCAAAAGTGAGCAAATATGCATATGCTTCATTATTTCCCCTTCTTTCTTACACAAAAGATGGCGTACTGTACATACTCTTTTGCAATTTGCCTTTTGTCAGCTAACAATATAGCCTGGAAATTACTCCATATTAGTTCATGGAGATAATCTTCATTCTTTTCTTACAGTTCCAGGATGCTCCAGTGTGTATCTGTGCCATGTTTGTTTGTTTAACCAGTCTCCTATATTTGAGCATTTAAGTACTTTACAATATTTTGCAGTTATTCAAAAATGCAACAGTGAAAAACCTTGTGCATACTGTTGCAGTGCATATTGGTATTTTTCAGGGTAAATTTCTAGAGATGGGATTGCTGAGCCCAAGGCTTAGTGACTATGTAGTTGTGTTAGATATTTCCAATTTCCCTCCATGGAGATTGTATCCATTTTCATCCCCACTCACAAATGTGTGAGGCTCTTTATTTTCTTGCAACCTCACCAACTAGGTGTATTATCAAGCTTTTGAATTTTTGCCAGTATTATGCATGAAATGTGATATCTTAATTTAGTTTAAATTTGTACTTATTTGTGAGTGAAGTTGAGCACATTTTCATAAATTTAAGGGTCATTTTAATATATTTTTACAAATTGGTTGCTCATGGGTTTTGTCACTTTACTATCAGATTGTTGGTCTCTGCCCACCCCACCCAGCTAAAAAAAAATTATATATTAGGGATATCAACCCATCTGTGATAGATGTTACAAAGATTTTCTCCCAACTTGTCGTTTGTCTTTTAACTTGTGATATTTTTTGCCATTATAAAGTGGCTTTTTGAAAAAAAAATTTTTTTTTTTTGCAGTCCTACTTATTTATCTTTTCCTTTGTTGCATCTTGATTTTGAGTCAGCGCTTGAAAGCCATCCCTACACTCAGGTTATAGAGGACTTCCCCATGTTTTCTTTTAGTACTTATAGTTTAATTGTATATATTTAGATACCTGATCTACTTCAAGTTTATTCTCATATGGTGTAAAAGAAAGATATAATCTTTTTTTTTTTTTTCAAATGTCTATCTCCTTTTCCCACACCATTCAATAAAAAGTAATTATTATTCCTAGTGATTTGAGATGCCACTAATGTTATATGCATGATTCCCGTATGTGCTTGGATCTGTTTCTTAAATTTCTGTTCCATTTCAATAATCTATTTGTCTATTCATATGCCAATACCGCAGCATCTTACTTATAGAGCATTTGTAGTATGTTTTAATAACTGGTAGCATAGTTCTATCTCAGTTCTTGCTTTTCAGTATTTTCCCTAGTTAGTCTTGTATGTCCATTTTTCCATGAACTTGAATACCAACTTGTCTAGCTCCAGGGGAAAAAAGTTTCTTAGTATTCATTTGGATCACAATAAATGTGTAAATTAAGAGGAGTGATATCCTGATGGTGATGAGACTTCCTGGCCAGAAACGGGGTGCCCGGTTCGGAAGATAACTGGAGTGTGTTGCACCCTCTCATCTCTCCTTACTTCTCAGACTCAGAGGCTGTTGTCCTATGCATCAATTCTTGAATCATCAAAGTGTAATGTTAACTGGTATTTTTTACTCTCTTCCTGGTCAATATAAGGATCTTAGAGCACTCTAACTCCATTTTCTCACCTTTTTACTTTTAATTTTATGTATCTTTCAAACACAGTAAAAGTATTTTTGTTTTACATAGTCAAGATCAATTTAGACTGACCTATGTATTTGTCTTCTCCATTGTACTTCATTTTTCCTGCATCTTTGATTTTCTACCTGGGATCATTTTCATTTAGGATTCCTTTTGAGGATCTTCTGGTAGCTAATTGTCTCAGTTTTGTTTGTCTGAAAATGTCTTCATAATATCTTTATTTTTTGAGGAATATTTTTCCAGGTATAGAATTCTTGATTGGCAGTTACTTTCTTTCAGCATTTTAAACGTATAATTACATTGCCTTTAATTTCTATAGTTTTTCGTGAAAGATCAATGATTAGAACAACTAAACTTTTTTTTTTTTTTTAAACTATCTTTGAAGGTGATCTGCATTGTTTCCACTGACTGCTTTCCAGATTTTTCTGCTTGTTTAAGAGTTTTAGCTGTTTATTATGATGTTTCTCTATGTGTGGATTTCCTTTTGTCTCCTGTTTGGAATTTTTAGGGATTCTTGTAGCTTAAAATGTTTCATTGATTTTGAAAAAGTTCTCCGCTATTATGTCTTTTTGCTTCTGTTCCACTTTCTCCTCTAACCTTCTGGGACTCCAGTTACATGTTTAGACTGTTTCACTGTAGCTTCTCTATTTCTTCTCCTCTCTATGTAGTTTCTTTCCTCTTGTCTCTTGCTTCATTCTTAATATTTTCCTCAAAGTTATACTCAATTTCATGAGTTCTCTTTTCAGTGGTGTCTAGACAGTTATCAAGCCCAACCACTGAGATCTTATAGTTGTTATATTTTTACTCCTAAAATTCCCATTTGGTTCTTTTTTTATAGTTTCCAGTTATCTACCAATATTCTCAACCTTTTCTGTTGTCCTCTTGAACATAGTAACCATAGTTATTCTAGATTTATCTGATAACTTCAATATCTGAATTCCCTGTGGGATTATTCCTGTTAATAGTTGTTTCTGCAGTTGCATTTCTACTACCAAGAAAATGGAATAAAGGACTCTGTATTTGTTTGCTTATAGATGCTGTCTTGTTGGCTTAAATGAAATGCTTATAGGGGCTAGGTAGGGAACACAGATTAATAAATTGAGTCAGGTATAAGGGAATAAGGGAAGGTATAATAAGGAAAGGTGGGGACTATGGCTAACTGGGGAATACATTTCCCACCCAAAGGTTTCAAGTTCAAAAACTGTAAATATTTTTAAGTCAAACAGAACACATATGTGAACTGAATTTGCTTTTCCAGGCTCACAAACTTGTGGTCCCTAAACTAAAGATTGGTATATTCCTGAGCTTAGAAATTTTCTGGTAGTTGCAACAATTTACTCCTAGTGGGGGTAGAACCTGGAGAATTATTGTGAAGCCTTGACAGTAACAATAGCTAATATTTATATAATCCAGAATTCCTCTAAAGACTTACATATATTAATTTAGTCCTTACAACAGTATCATGAAGACATCTCTCATTGTCATTATTTTATAGTTGAAGAAACTGAAGCACAGAGATATTAAGAGACTTGACCAAGGTCACTCAGATAGTAAGTAGCAGAGCTGGGAAGCAGAGCCCAGCAGTGTGGCTCTAGAGTCCATGGTCTTAACCTCTGCACAACCCTGCATTTTGTGATACAGAGGAAGAAGATAGCACCAAGTTCTGGAATTTTTGACTGAAATTCTTGACAGGGTTTCTCTTGGTTCAGTGACTATGAAATCCACAAACGAGGAGAAAGAAATGTGCTATTTTTGTGAGCACTCTGAGGTGCTTTGTTCCTTGAACTCCGTGTTGTCATTCTGTTACAAATTGGGTTGTATTTGAATGTCAGTTCAATTAGTAAATGTATAATTGCTGTTGTCATAAACCATACTTTGACATTTAATGTGCCAAATATGATCATTTTATGAGCAAACCAAGTTATCCATAATACATTTTTATGTTCTGCAGCTATCAAGATGGCTTTAGATTTATAGAGTGCTAAAAAAGTAACTGTATCATAAATTTCAGTTTTCCCTAAAAATTGCGTTTTTAAACAAAACAGGAAAAATGATATTTCTGTCAATGTTTCCCCTCTAGTAGGCCCAGAATTCCTGAAAAGTTGAGATTGTTCAAAGATTGAGGCTCATTGTGCAGTTCTGAATGGTCACATATATCAAAGTGTATCTTCAATTCTGTATTCTTCTGGGGGGCTTGCAGAGTTGTCTCTATATTCATGAGATTGAGAAAGACAGACTCGCTAAATAGTTTAGATGCTCAATGGTATGTAGTGTCCGAGCTCTACAAAGTGGTTGCTAGACAAAAGCCCCTGCTGGTGATGAGATGAGATTGTCCTGAAGGTGTAGGGTGCTCCTATGGCCATAGTGGAGGTCTGAGGAAGTGGGGGCTGGAGTTTCCTGCACATCCATACCCAGCAAAGCTCTTTCATCTGCTAAGCCCAGGACTGTGGATGGTTACACACTTCTCAGGTCCTGGAAATCATCCCTGTCCCCATGGAAATACAAACTAGGTGAGAGAACCTCTGAAGACTCAGAAGAATCTGAGTGAGGGGCATATGCGGCCATGTAGGGAAGGAGAATCCACACCATGCTTCTGAGGAACAGGGAAAATAAGGAACCATTGGATTCAAGGGTGGTTATTGGCTAGGATTGTCACACCCCAAACACAGTGAATGGGTTTGGGGTGGCAGGGAGAGGGGGGGGGCATAGGTAAGCAGTGACAAAATAGTAAGATCAATGAAACAGAATAGAAAGCCAAAAATAGACCCAAGTATACATGAGGATTTAGTTCACAGTAGAGGTAGTATTCAGGAAAAGATGAAAATATATGAGCAGATTTATAAAACTTTGTTTTCCAAAATCTATTTAAGTGAACAAAAGGGGGTAGATACCAAATATACATCAACATTGAAACTATAGTAAAATCTCAATCTCACACCATAAATTTCAAAAAATCTTATTTTGAGATTGAAATAGAAATTATTTAACTCTCAGAATTGACACACAGAGTGCAAAACAGAGCCATGAAAACATTCTTTAATGTCTTTATGGAAATACCGACCTTTCCATACCCAATTTGGAGTAATGGAAACTGGGACTAGAAGTAGCCAGAGGGGAAATATGCAATGCCTCACCCAGAGCTCCCTCTCCTGGATGCAGAGAATTTCCTGAGCACAGGGTAGGAGAGAAATAAGAGAATGACCCCTGAGATAACTACCAAAAGACCTAGTTGGGCAAGAGAAAAAATAAGGCCATTTTAAAGCCAGAAAAAATCGGGCCATTTCAAACCAAAAGCCAGATTTTATGCAAACACAGCCAGCTCACCCCCAAAGCAGAGAGAACAAACTAAGGACTGAAGGGCAGCCATGGGTGGAATCTGGCCCCAAATCAACACAATTCTCCAGGGCAATTAATTCCTGTAAGCCTTTAGGGCTCAGTAACTAAAGTAATCACAATCACCCAACAGAAGGTGAAATTTATAATTCTTGAAATAAAAGCCACATCAGCAAAAAATATATATCCTAAACTGAAACAAAACTCAGAGACCCTACCAACAAAATCTTGGAAGTAGGGAGGTGTGAGGAAAGTGCGTACACTAATTTTCTTATCTTTCAGAGAAGGTGGCTGTAGCTGTTCCTTCATCTGTGAAGTTGATCATCAGAGACTAAAAGTTCAACTGTATTATTTCAGTACACATGCAGACTTACCGTGTAGTAGAGCCAAAACAGGCCGTACACATTTCAAGGTAGCAGAACAAAATATAAAAGAAGAAAGAACAAACTGACAATAATAGACCATGATAAAAAAAACGAGGAAATAGGAAGAATTTAAAAAGTAGAGAGTAAAAGAAAAAGTAGAGAGTAGAAATTAGATGACAGAAATAAAGCTAAAAATAAATCTGTTATGACAATAAGTGTTAATGCAAAAAAAAACCTAATGCATAAAAAGAATGCTCAGATTGGGCCAATAAGCTAAATCTAATTATAAATACTCCATATAAAAACAACACTTCTTGCACTAGATAGCTTTCATTTGCCCTCCAAATCCACTCTCTTGCTATTCTCCACTGCTTTGTTAACCAGGAGGCCAACCAACACCACCTTATCACCATGTTGCCTTGCCCTCTGGCTTCTAGTTGGGTTTGGTCATAGGAAGCACCAGTAGGACCTCTAACAGAGGGAGGAGAGTGAGGTCAGGGCATTCATTTTCCTGGTTCCCTAATGGAGAGTCACCATGGCTAGCTGCCTCCCACTACCAAAGGCACAGCTCCTGTCAGGCTCATTTCTTTCTACTCTTGTGGATTTCATTTCACTTCAGGTTCTAGTAACTGATGCAGAGATGCTAATGCATCATTAAGTCCAAGAGTACTACACTGTCCCTAGTGGTTTCTCCACACACCTGCTCACGCCTCTGCAAATGGTCCCTCTGTAAATTCTCATCAAATCACCCAGTTTGAGCATGGCACTTTTTCCTGCCAGGACTGTAATATATGCCCAAAGTTACTTGTAAAGCTGAAAGTAAAAGAATGGGGAAAAGAATGTGAGGCAGATTTAAAGAAATCAGGGTTTGTCTTCCTCAGAAAACGCTGAGTTCAAGGAAGAAGCATTAAATGGGATTTGAAAAATCACATTATAGTTATGAAGGGTAAGATGCCCATTAATGTAAAATTGTCTTGCTGCTATATGCGGTAAATTATGTAGAATTAAAATACATGAAGCCGGAAATTGCTGGAAATGCGAAGAGAAAAAAGTCAATGGGAATTTTTAATACATCTTAGTTTTTGAAAATCAAGTTCAACATTAGTGGGAAAACTGATAAAAGCAGAACAAAGCCTGGAGTTGAGGTAATAGAATTGTGCCAAAGTTATTTTCTTAGTTTTTACAAACATATTGTAGTTTTATATTGACTAACAGTAAGGAAAGCCAGCTGAAGGATATCTGGGACCTAACTATACTATGTTCCCATACTTTTCCGTAAATTTAAAATTATTCCAAAATAGAAAGTTTAGAAAAAGATCAAGTTAATAAAAGATACAGGAAATTTGAGTGACATAATTAACAATATCAACCTAAGAACAGAAACTATTCTTTCTTTTCATGTGACCATAATATGCAAAAATTCTCTATATATTAGATAAGAAAAAAAACTTTAAAAGTTTAAAAAGTAAAAACATAAAATCATTATTATCCACAATTCAAATTTAAAGTAGAAACAAACCAAAATCTGACCTTTTTATTTTTCATTTTTTAAAAGATTTTATTTATTTGAGAGAGCAGGTGAGAGAGAGAAAGAGAGAGCACCAGCTGGGGGTGGGGCAGTGGGAGAGGGAGAAGCAGACTCCCTGCTGAGCAGAGAGCCTGACAATGTGGGGCTCAATCCCAGACCCTGGGATCATGACCTGAGCCGAAGGCAGATGTTTACCCAACTGAGCCCCCCAGGTGCCCCTGGAAATAAGAACTCCTTAAGGCATTTGGGTCACCATTTTCTGTTATTTGCTGATGTATAAAATATCCAAGAAGTAATGAAAATGAAAACCCTACATATTAAATCCTATGGGGTGCAGCCAAAACTTTATTCAGAGGAAAAGTCATTTCCTTTTATCTCTTATGACTAACATACCCACTCTGCCTCAAATAGATTAAGCATTCAAATGAAGAAGTTAGAAAAAAGAAAGGCAATGTAATGTCAGGAGAAAATAATTTTTTTTTTATTTTTAAAGATTTTATTTATTTATCTGAGGGAGAGAGAGAGCATGAGAGCGGGATGAGGGGCAGAGGGAGAAGCAGACTTGCTGCTGAGCAGGGAGCCTGACGAGAGGCTGGATCCCAGAACCCTGGGATGGTGACCTGAGCCGAAGGCAGATGCTTAACCGACTGAGCCATCCAGGTACCCCAAGAAAATAATTTTAAAAGGAAATTCAGGGGCACTTGGATGGCTCCATCAGTTAAGCATCCAACTTACTGGTTTTGCCTCAGGTTATGATCTCAGGGTTGAGATAGAGCCCGCATTGGGCTCTGAGCGCAATGCAGAGCGCGCTTGAGATCTCTTTCCCTCTCCCTCTGCCCCTCCCACTCATACTCTCTTTCTCAAATAAATAAATCTTTAAAAAAAAATAAAAGGAAATTCAGTGTTTATTGCCAACCAAATGCTGCATCTAGGCCTACAATAAGCATTTCCTCATTCTCAGTTTCCCTATCGTCCCTTGAGCTCATCTTCAGATTTTTTTCTCTCCTCTTCCACTCCCAAGGGAGTGTGGGTAAATGGCAATCCTCCTGTTGTCCAAGCCTTTCTGGGAAGGTGAGCCCTTACCAGGTCCCTGCTACACCTTGCTCATCAAACTGATCTGTCCAGCCCCAGACAATCAGGAGTAGACTGTGGTGTTAAAGCTCTTGATATATGAGAAAGAAAGATTACAACTCAAATATTGTAGGAAAAAAAGCATCAAAAGGTATGGAAGAGAATCTTTTGAATCCAGTAAGAGGAATCCATACCAGTCCAAAAGAGACCTATCTATCCCTCTACCTTAATAAGGGTACCCATTAGTTCTTCATGAGGAACCAGTTAATGTTTTCATCAGAACACTTTATAGGTCATTCATAATTGGCTGCATCTATTTATGCTGAGGTCAAGGTAGAATACATTCTAGACCACGAGTTTAGAAATTCTGCAGAAGTCCTTTTGTCACTCCCTTCAGATGGTACATTAAAATGCCATCCAGCTAAAGACCTATGTTTGGACTTGGAAGACCTTCTTGGCTATAACAAACAAATGTCCTGATATCAGAATGGGCAAAAACAAAGAATCAGATCTCCATCATCATCATCATCATCACTACCACAAAACAACAACAATAATAGCAGATAATCCTTACTGAGCATTTGCCATATAGCAGAAACTAGGCGAAGCACTTCACATGCGTCTTTTCATTTAATCCTGACAGATGAAGTAGAAAGTGGGATTTGAACCCAGGCTTGTCTCGCTCCAAAATCTACATATCACACCACCAAACTGACCAAACTAGGCTTTTCTTTGTTTTCTATCTGATGGTGCTAAATGTTCCCCATTCACAGTGGTTTCCACATTTGATCCTCACAATCCAGTGAAGCAAGAATGATCATTGTCATTTTACAGATGAGGCTCAAAGAGGCTAATAATATTCTCAGATTATGCCCTTAGCAAGTGATAGAACTATAATCTGAGCTTCCTTCTTTCTCCTCTAAAACCCAGGCTTTTTCACACAGCTTCTTGTGATGCTAACCGCTGCAGTCCTGACTATTAGGGGCACAAGGAAAACAACAAACTACCCATAGGTTCAACGTGACACTTTTTCTTTTCCCTTTTTCCTCACCCCCGGAAAACTCATTCATTAACACCTTCATTATTTTTAGGTGTTTTTTTTTTTTTTTTTATCTTGGTGATTTTGTTTCTTCTCCATTTTCTTATCAAGGGTTCGTACACGGTCTATAATTATACCACTCAAGGTGACAGCCACTTTGGAAGTTCTCCACACATTAGCACGCAATTTAGGGAATTAGCAGCAGTCCTAAGGAAAGCATAAATTTCAGCCAAAGCAATTGTTTAGATAGGGGACCTTTCCCAGAAATGAGATCAGCTCTTTTCCAAAGCTGCCCAGTCCTTTTTGAAAGGCAACTCAAGTAAAGTGGTAAATGCCTTCTTTCTACCAAATATTGGAAAGTATACCCCTCCCAGTCTCTTACCTCAGCTGAAACAGTACCAACCAGAACCAAGGGCTGAAGTGGTCAGTCCCGCACCTGCACAGAGAGATAGATGTGTAACACTTTGTAAATTGTTAGTCAAAGAAAGTTAAGCCCTCAACACAATGGTAGGCATCTCTAAAATGTATGTTAGATTATCAGCATCTCTTATTTTTTTTTAAGATTTTATTTATTTGAGAGAGAGCAAGCATACAAGCTAGAGAGCACAGCAGGGGGAGCTGCAGAGGACAGAGGGAGAAGTGGACTCCCCACTGAGCAGAGAGCCCGATGCAGGACTCTATCTCAGGACCCTGAGATCATGCCCTGAGCAGAAGGCAGACGCCTTAACAGTATCTCTTAAAATCTTTCTTGAAATTTCCTAGTGTAGGCCCACTAGGTTCCCCTCAATTCCCCTGAATATTACGAGATCTTTCCCACCTAAGTGTCGAAGCCCAGCTCCTCCCTTGCTGACCACAAGGCAATTCTCAGAAATGATCTTGGATTATATTTGTGTAAGAAAGAAAGCCTGTGATTTTCAAGGGCTAAAGAACTAGGATGTGGTAGTCATCCAGCTTCTGGTTGCTAAGCACTTCCCTCCTTTTTTCTGTAGAAAACAGAAAAGTCTTCTTTTAAATTCTGAGACTGTGGTCTTTGCACAGTAAATTAAGCCCAGAACAATATCTTGAGAAACTCTGTTGTGGGTTCTGCTTCTGGCAATGGTTGTTTCCACCCAAGTCTCTCTCTAAAAACAGTTGTACAGTTTTTCTACTGTGAAAATACTGTGAAAATCTCTTTGAAGGCATAGGAAAGCTACTGAGATTACACAAGAGCATTCAGCCCAGCATTTGGGGTTTCCCTAGAGGCACAGAACAATTCCAAAAGCAAAAGCAGTGATGGAGAGGCTGAGAAACTGAGTGAGGTTTTCAGAAATTGCAGAGCTAGTGTGACAAAAAATAAAGTCGATGATCTTCCAGGAGAGCAGAAGTTTTCAGTTCCAGAATTTCCTTTCAGTTATTTTCAGTAGTTCCTATTTTTCTGCCAAATGTTCCTATCTTGATATTTAATCTTTATAATTGTTAATCTAATTATTAAAAAATCTGGGTGTGATAACTCTAATGTCAGGATCTTTAGTGAATATGGCTTTGTCTATTTTTTCCCCTTGTGTTTTTTGCCCAAATCTGGCCTTCTTGCATGCCTGATTGTTTTCTATTGCATGTTGCACATTGTGTATGACAAATTGTAGAGACCATTTGTCGCTCTGGTATTTTACTGCAGAGAGGATTTATTTTTGCTTCTGGCAGATCACCTTAATTAGAATCAGACATTAGATGATTCAGAGTTGAGAGCTTCAGACCTTGTGAGGACTCATCTATTTCTGGTCAATCCTTCCTTCCAAAGAAGGAAGGATTCTGGTCAACCCCACAGGCTTTTTGTTTGTAACCCTAGATAGAAGCTTCAGAATGGATGAAAGTAAAAGGATGGAAAAAGATATACCATGAAAACATTAGTCAAATGAAGACTGGCATAGCTATACCAAAATAGACACTAAGTCGATAAGCATTACTAGAAATAGAGATTTCATAATGATGGAAGAGTCTATCCAATAGGAAGCTGTAAGAATTCTATATGTATATGCATCAAATAACATAGCCACAAAAGGTAGTAAGCAAAGTAGGCCTCGCTTATCTATTGTCACAGGTGGGGTCAGTAAAATATCTCTGTTTAGCTTGCCTGATGCCACCAGCGCCTAATAAAATGCCTGCTGCATCCTCAGTACACTGCAGATGACTTAAAAAGCCAGTATTTCACACCAGGATGTCTAGTATTTCTACTTATACCCACTGCTAATTATAATTAGAATTAGAAATTAAATTCTAATTAGAAGTAGAAATTCTAATAAAAATATTAGTGGTGCTTAAAACATACACCACACACGCTAACCTAACCAGTCTAGGCTAGTGCTTACAGGTGTGGTAGGCTTTGGACTCAGAAAGGCCTGGGTTCAAATCCCAGCTCCTTTACTTACTAGCTGTATGACCTTGGGAGTGATAGCCTCTATGAGCCTCTATTTCTTTATCTGTAAACTAAGGAATAATAATATTTCCTTGCATAATAATACTATGCAATATTATTACAGTACTATACGATGCTATACCATAATACTTTTTAAAGTATGAAATAGAATAGTGTCTAGTGTAGTAATAATATATTAATAATTATGTATAAGAAATTTTGAAAAAATTCCAGAATAGCAGTCAAGACTCCCCCACTAAAAATTGGAATAAGAAATGCCACTGAAAACTAACTATTTTACCTAATTATAAAAATTATCCCTGAGAATATTACTGTAGTGGGCCGATTTTAAGATGGTCCTGATCCTTGCCTCCTGTTCACACTTTCGCACAATTTCTTCCCCTTGAAAGGTAGAAACTGTGATTTGCTTCTAACCAACAGAATGCAGCAGAGATGATGAGATGTACCTGATTCTGTTTCCATCATCACATAGCACCCATCTTGCTGGAGTCTCTCTCTCCATTCCTGGCTTTGGAGAAGCAAGCTGCTGTGAATCCACCAATCACAAGGAAGTGAAATCTGCCAAAACCCTGAGGGAGCTTAGAAATGGATGCGTCCCTAGTCAAAACAATGATGAAAACCCAGCCCCAGATGACACCTTGGTGGCCTTTTCCTAGGAAAAGGGCTCAGCTAAGTTGTGCCTGAACCCTTGATCCACAGAAACTCTGAGATAATAAATGTGTGTATATGTGTATAAGAGCTATATTGTGATATAGTTCACATACTGTAAAATTCACCCATTTAAAGAGTACAGTTCATGGTTTTTAGTGTGTTCACAGAGTTGTGCACTTTTAGAACATTTTCATAACCCCAGAAAGAAACTCCATACCCATTAGCACTTGCTTCCTGTTCCTCCCAACCCTCATCTCCTGGCAACCGCTAATCTTCCTGTCTCTGAATTTTCCTGTTCTGCACATTTCCTATACATGGAATAATGTGGCCATTTGTATCTGGCTTCTATCACTTATCATAATGTTTTCAAGGTTCATCCATGTTGTAGCCTGTATCAGTACTTCGTTCCTTTTTATGGCTGAATAATATTCCACCATACAGATATACCAGTTTGTTTATTCACTCATCAGTTGGTGCACACCTGGGTTGCTTTCCCTTTGTAGCTATTATGAGTAATGCTGCTCTGAACATTTGTATCTGAGTTTTTGTGTGGACATATCTCTTCCTTTCCTTTGAGACAAACCTAGGAGTGGAATTTCTGGGTTATACAACACTATATTTAACCTTTGGAAGAACCGACAGACTGTTTTATAAAGTGGCTGCACAATTCGATAATCCCACCAGAGTGTATGAGGGTTCTGTCTCCACTGCATCCTCCCCAATACTGGTTATGATCTATCTTTTGTATTATAGCCATTCCAGGGGGTGTGAAGTACTATCCAATCTTGGTTTTGTGACTTGCATTTTCCCGATCACTAATGATGTTAAGAATTTTTTCACGTGCCTATTGGTTCTTTGTGTATCTCCTTTGGAGAAAGGTGTATTCAAATCCCTTGTCCATTTCTTAATAGGCTTCTTTGTGTTATTAAGTTGTAAGAGGTCTTTATATATTCTATATAGAAATCTCTTGTCAGATATATGATCTACAAATATTTGTCCCTATTTTGTGGGTTGTCTCCTCCTTTATTGATGGTGCCTTTTAAAGCATAGAAGTTTTTAATATTGATGAAGCCCAATTTATCTCTTTTCTTTTGTTGCCTATGCTTTCGAAGAATTCACTGTGTAATCCGAGGTCAGGAAACATAGGGGTAAATGTTTTCTTTTAAGAGTTTATAGTTCTTACATTTAGGTCTTTGATCCATTATGAGGTAGAGCCCAACTTAAATTTTTTTTTTTTGCATCTGGATATCCGGTTGTCCCAGCACCATTTGATTAAAAGACTGTTCTCTCCCTATTGAATTGCTTTGTCACTCTTATCAAAAACCTGTTGATCAGGGGCACCCGGGTGGTTCAGTCGGCTAAGTGTCTACCTTTGGCTCAGGTCATGATCCCAGGGTGCTGGGATCCAGCCCAGCCTTGGGCTCTCTGCTTAGGGAGGAGCCTGCTTCTTTCTGTCCTTCTGCCCCTTCCCCTGCTTGTGCTCTTTCACTTGCTTCTCTCTCAAATAAATAAATCTTAAAAAAAAAAAAAAAAACCTGTTGATCATAACTGTCATGATGTAGCAGGACTAACTCCATCTTGAATTCATTCTGCCTCCAACAATTCTCCCTCCCTTGTTATTCTACATTAGACCTGTTTGTGCAATTTAAGCCCATTGGGGAATTAGTTGACTTTTAGTGGGAGCACTGAACTAAGACATAGAATACCTTGCCCAAAATAAACTAATCAGCACATCCTGCATGTCGACTGAAGACATCTGACTGATTGCTCAAGCCCGAGTGGCAGCTCTAGCCCATTTCTTACCCCTCCTCACCCCTGCCCCCCCACCCCTGCTTCCCTTTTCTCCCCCTTTAAAAACCCCTGCCTGCACTGAGATGTCAGGATGATTTTTTGGGACATTAGTCTCCATCTTCTTGGAGTTTGTTTCTTGACTTATTGGCCTGTCATGCAGTGAGCAGATTGGACGTGGGTTCGATAACAGGGTTAATTTCTGGACTTCCAGTTCTGTTAAATTGATCTATAGGTCTATCTTTATGCCAATTACCATACTGTATCTTTATAGTAAGTTTTGATATCAGGAAGTAAAAGTCCTCTAACTTTTTTTTTTTTTTAAGATTGTTTTTGATTTTCATGGTTCCTTGAATTTCCATATGATTTTAGGATCAGCCTGTCAGTTTCTGCAAAAAAAAAAAGACAGTTGGGATTATAGGGGTTGTATAGAATCAGTAGGTGAATTTTGGAATATTGCTATCTTAACAGTACTAAGTCCTCCAATCCACTATGCTCAGAGAAGTTAAGTACCCTACCCATAGCCAAGTAACTCTTCATACGTGGTAGAAGTGAGCCAGCTCTCCCCACTGACTTCTGTCCTGGTTGAATGCTAAGGAGTCTGACCTATCCTGGCCCCACCCCAAGGGCCAAAGACACTGCCATCTGAGCAATTTGAAAAGTGCAATCTGAAAAGTGAAGCTGAACTTCTCAAGAAATATAACAAAGTAAAAAAAAAAAAAAGTTATTTGTTGAAAGAGCTTTCAAAGAGAGTCCTTCCATGAACAACTTGGCACAGAAAGCAAGAGACATCTCCAGTCATCTTTAGAGATGAAGCAAACCAGCTTTCTAAGGAGGATGGGCCTATACCTACACTCTTGATTTGCTGAGAACATTAGAAAGGTTTGGGCCAGACCTGAATTGCTGGAGACCACAAAGGGAACACTGCACCTGACTCAGCACTTTCCAACTCTGCCTTTCCTCAAGGCTGTACTCAGCTTCTCCTCTAAGTGTTAAACAAATACTTAAAGAATATTTTGTTGAAGAGGTATCAAATTATCAGCCTGCCTGTGGTGCCCACGTGTCTTGGTTTAGCCCTGCCTCCCTCCATTAAGATGTGGCAAAGCCAAGGGCTCTTTAGCCAATCTCGGTAATTAGCAAGAGTTAAGCTTTTCGCTGTGTCCACAAACCGTATGGATTGCGGTGTTTCTGCTTAGCTGATCGGAAAATTGTAACACTTTGGCTTCAGTGTTTTTAGCAGCTTATAGCTCAGCATTCATTAATTATGCAAAACAGGCTTCAGGGGAACGATTTAATTAATAGCAAGTGTTTCTAGCCAATTAGCAGCCTTCTCTCTTACTGTAGGGAGGCTGCTGCGGGACATGCCAGGCAGAGCAGTCTCCCCACACACTCCTCTGCTCTACTCCTCTCTTCTATGAGATTGAAAGGCCACAGGCAAGGACCTCTCCAACCCTGGACCTCCCTTTGTCCTGGACCATTCTAATGTCCATTTATACACTGCACCTCAAAGTGTGGTCTGTGGACCGGCAGAATCAGCATCACTGGGGATGCTTATCAAAATGAAGAACTCAGGCCCCACCCAGACTTCTTGAATCGGAATCTGTGTTTTAAGAAAATCCCTTAGGGACCCATATGCATAATCTTAAAATTTGAGAATCACTGATACAGAAGACCCATCCAAGACCCTGACCCTCACAGTTCCTGGCCCTTTTTAATCCAGAAGCTTCCTGGTCATTTACATTAGCCACCACAGACACGCATGAACACATCTGGAAACTTGCTTTTCCCATCTCTGTAATCTTACCATCCTGTCCTGCACTCTGACCATTTTCAAATACCAACATCCAAATTTCTCATTCTCTTACCCCCAATGCACATCTAATGGAGACCAGCTACGATCTCCCACCCATCTGTCCCCTTGTAGATTCCTCTCTTTTTCTGTGATCAACAGCACTTCAATTGATCTGTCTTAGTCATGCTCAGCTCTCCTGCTCTGTGTGACCCTACGACCTGTGCTAAGGTTCTGTGCTCCTGAGAAATCTACATGTTCCCGGCAGCTTTCTCCCTGATTCCAACCACTGTTCCAATCTGCTACCCTTCTTTCCAAGATCCTCATCTCATGAGGTGCCTCCCCTCTTATCCCACAGAGGAAGCCAAGCCATCCAGACATCTCCCTTTCTTGTCCCCTTCAAACTTACCTGCCTCTGCATTTATCTCGTTCTTCTTTCCCCCTCCTTGATGAAAGAGTGTCCCTCCTTCTGTCAACCTGGGTCTTCATACCCTTCCAGGTCGGGTGGGTCCCATCAATCACACCTGCTCTTCCCTCAGATTTCAATGTCTCCCTCTCCACAGGTTGCTTCCCCACAAATCATAAATATACACAAGTCTCTCCCTTTTTTGAAAGGAGTGCCTTGTCATAGCCTCATAGCCTTCCTGTGTAACCTCCTTCCATGAGCCCTCACTAAACAGTCAGGCTTTTCAACTCCCGTTCACTCCTCAGCTTGGAAAGATGTCCCCAAGGCCACTGATGACTGTCAGATCCAGCATGCCTCACCTTGTCTGGCCTTTCTCTGGTATTTGTGGAGCTGGCATGTCCTCCTCCCTAGAGTTTCTTCTCCTGTTTGATTGAGTAGCACCAGTCCCTCCTCCTGACCCTCCAACCACTCTATCATTTCACCTGCTCTTATTGGTTCTCTTGCCCTGAAATACCTATGTTCACCATGTTATTTCTTTAACCTGCTTTACAGACCTCTCTCCTAAATGACCTCATTCAAACCTTGGCTTCAACTTCCAATATGAAGATCCACCCAAACCGCTTTCTCCAGGCCAGAGCTTTCTGCAGAGCTTCAGAATTCTGTACTCAGCTCACCACTGAAGGGCATTTCTATATGGATGACCCATAGACACCAGAAGCTTGTGTGCATGTGCATCTTTCCTGATCCCACATCTAAGCCTTTCCAGTCTCAAAGAATGAGACCACCATCCATCCTGACGCCAAAACAGAAACTTGGAAGTCACCTCTTTCTCTCTCTCCTGGCCTGCTGCCTCTGCTCACACTTCTCCCCACCTAATTTCCCAATCCCTTCAATCTACTTCTTTCTGTCTCCATTGCTATTATCTTAATTCAGACCCTTGTCTCTGATCACTGAAATATCCCACCTCTAATCAACCCTTCTCCAGTTCATTCCACATTATTGCCAGAGTGAGCTTTTAAAATGTAAATCTGATAATGACTCCAAGCCCTGCTGTTCACCATTCTCCAGCGGCTTCCCCAAAGTCTTCCGAACAGAGTTCAAACTCTGCCTTCATAGATTTTGACTCCCTTTCTTGCTCTGCATCCCCTGCCACTCTTTATGCCTTCCCACCACAGCCCCTGCACTGGGTTTATCAGGTCCTATCAATCTGTTGGAAGTCCCTCAAATGTAGCATGCTATTTTCTGTCCCCAATTACTGCAGATTCTGTTCCTTCTACCTGGAATGTCTTTCACGTCTTTCTTCTGGTTAACTGCTGCTCATGCTATAAAACTCAGTTCTAGTATTATCTCCTCTGAGAAGATTTTTTGGCCATCCTTCCAGCAATAGGACTTAGATGCCTTTTCCAAGTGCTATTAATAATAATATTGTAAATAACTGTCAGTTCTGTCCATGTGTCTATGCTATGTACCTTATCTGCATAACTTTATTTAATCCTCATAATAACACTATGAAGAATTATTATCTCTTGTCTTACAATGAGGAAACAGGTTCAAAGTGGATAAGTAAATTGCCTGAGTTCATACTGCAAAGACAAGTTTCAATGCCCAATCTCCAACCACTGTGCTATACACTACCATTCCCCACAGCACACTGTGCTTGCTTTTACCAAAATACTTCTCATGATGTCCCTTAGCCTCTGGTCGTATGTTTGTCTCTACCTGCCCCTCTTAGTAAAGGCAATGAGGTCTTTGAAGTCAGAGACTATGCCTTTCTTATTTGTATACCCCTAGTGCAGACCACAGGGCCTTATATGTTAGCTGTGCAATGAGCATGAGTGTATTAGTCTGCTTGGGCTGCCATGACAAAATAGAGTGGGTGGCTTAAATAACAGAAATTTATTTTCAGACAGTTCTGGAGGCTGGAAAGTCCAAGATCTGACAGGGTTCCATTTCTGGGGAGGAGTCTCGTCCTGACTTATAGACAGCTACTTGTTTACTGTGTCCTTACATAATGGAGAGAGTGAGCTCTCTGGTGTTTCTTTCTCTTATAAGAGTTCCATCAAATGAGGGCTCCGTTCTGACTTCATTTAACCTTAATCACTTCCTTAAAAGCCCTGTCTCCAGAACAGTCACATGGGGGGCTGGGGAGTTAAAACTTATGAATTTTCAGGGGACACAGTTTATAGCAATAGCAATGGGCTATGCCCCTCCTTCCATTGTTTCAGTGACTATTTGGCATAAATCCTTCCAACAGTGAAGACTGAGGGGTTAGGTCTTCAAACCTATTGAAAGTCCCCAGGATGATCCCAAGAAAACGTTGCAGAGGAGGGATATTGAGGGATGCACAGACTATATGTAGGTTGAAAGGGTGCAGAGAGATTTCTGATTGGAGGAAGAAGCAGCAGGGATGAGGTGGGATAGTGTGGTCAAAGTCAGAGAGTATTCAGGAGCTGAGTGGTGGGAGAGGACCCTGAGGGCTCTGCCCAGAAGCACAGATTTGATATAAGTCAGAGACTACATAGCTTTTCATTTCTCTAACCTTTGACTGGTTGGCTGGGATTGCGTGTAACACTAAGTTGAGAAAGATTCTGTGGCTACATCTGCGCTTCCCAGAAGAAGGTCGTGATAGATTAGTGATGTCTGCCCTGGCTCTGAGGACAGAGGAGTAAGAGTGGCAGCAAGAGGGTTGTGCGTTTGCTATCTCTGCTAGAGATGCTGCCCTCCCGCCCATGTGTAGAACTCAAGAAGATGCACACAGACCTGCAAAAATATCTCCTCGCCCTACCCCGCAGTGTCCACCGTGCTCTGCCACGGGGTCATTTCTCCATGCACCCGGGGAACCAGGACAGTGCTGGATGCCATGCACGGTTGGAGAGAATGGCAAGTTCCCAAATCCGTATTTGGCTTTTTCCTGGGACTCCAAAGTAGCTCTACTTGTGCCCACAACTCACTGAAGCATCTCATAAAAGCCAGTTAGCTCCCTCAGCTTCTGGCCCTCACCTTCCTAACCTTAGGGACTCAGACACCATCCAAAGTGTCAGGCAGTGAACAAAGGTTATGTCCTCTGATGTCCTTGCCTCCAGTCTTTCCTAAAGCCAGACTTCTTGTGGCTTCCTCAGTTATAAAACTAAAGTCTCCTTACACATTAACGAGACAAGCAGATCTAGTGAGAAGTTGGGCGTTGACCATATCCCTGATCCTCCATCAAGATGCCTTATTCCGGGGAGAAGTAAATTAGAACAACGCATGAAGCACTCTGTAAATTCCTCCCCTGATTCTACCACCCACTGGTAGCACTGGGAGAGTGTTAATAGATCACTCTGCAAATGCACTGTGCTAAGGACTCTGCATACACTGTCTTATTTAATCCACACATTAGGTCTCGAGGAGGAAGGGAAATGCTGTGTGTGCGCTTTGGATTGTGATGCTGCTGCTGGTCGTCTGAGTGTTTATTTCCCTGCTGTCTTCCCTTAATAGACTCTTAAAAGCCAAAGATAGAATTTATATCTCCATCGGAGCCAAGCATTCAAAGGCAAACAGCTTCTCCCAACCCCACTTCTGAATGGCAAACCAAAAGGAAGGTTAGTAAGAAGTCATGATACTAGCCAGCATTTATTGTACCATTATTTGTAACTTAAGAGTTTTACATATATTTTTTTTTTTAAGATTTTATTTATTTGCGAGAGAGACAATGAGAGACAGAGAGCATGAGAGGGAGGAGGGTCAGAGGGAGAAGCAGACTCCCTGCTGAGCAGGGAGCCCCATGTGGGACTCGATCCCGGGACTCCAGGATCATGACCTGAGCCGAAGGCAGTCGCTTAACCAACTGAGCCACCCAGGCGCCCAAGAGTTTTACATATATTTAATCTTCACTACAACCAAGGAGGTAGATGCTATTTAAGATTAGGGAACTGGGGCTGAGCATGGTTAAATCACTTGCCCAAGGTCAAACAGTTGGGTGGTGATGGAGCCAAAATTCAAACACAGGCAGCCAGGTGCTGGCACAGACTCTAGGCCACTAGGCGATGCTGCCTCCTCTGGGAAGGTGACACTCAGCCAGGTCACCTCTGGTTGGTCAGACCTCCCTGGCAAGGTAAGCACTCTTGTGAGCAGAGACCCATTAGAGGTTTTGTTCTAACACTGAAGGCCTTCCTGGGCCCGACTCACCCTCACTGCACACAGATGGAGGCTGTCACCATGCTGAGCCAGGTGCACCTGCCGGTCATAAATACCGTGAACAAACAAATTGAAATCTGACTGCCCCGATGCTGGGAGGGCAGGGGCAGAGTCCAGGCATTATCATGGGACATCTGTCCTGTTGCATTTCTCCTATTTCTGTTGTCAAAGTGAGTCAACCAGAGCCTCCATGAGAATAAAATGAAGGGGCCCAAAGCAAAGAAAGCAAAGATGAAGTGTTCTTGTCAGACTCCATTAAGTAGTGTTAATGTGCAATTGCCATGGTTGGTTTCGAGATTCTCTCTCTCTCACTCTCTCTCTCTCTCTCTCTCTCTCTGGTGGGCACGTACACACACAGACACACACACACCTCAAAGCGTGAGGGATTTGGGTGGTCTTGAGGTCCAACCTAAGGTAACTGGAGCAGCGTTTCCCACCAGGTATTCTGTCAACACTCGTGGTGAGGAAGGTGAATGGGCTTGGGGCTAACACACGGTCCTCTGCTCTGATCGTTTTGGGAATGCTGGATGAAACAGTTAGCTGTTTCCCACAGGATTCCACAGGGCCCTGAATACATTGCTGTATGCTGTGAATCTCCAAAAGGAGGACAGAGTATGCAGATTCGACCAAATTCCTTTGCCCTCTGGTGTTGCAGGGAACACACCGTGCAAACTGCTTTTTACAGCAGAAACTCTGATCCATGTGCTAGGCCTCTGCCTGCAGATTCTGTCCAGCCCACTTCTGCAGCCAACCTGAGCAGCGCAAGAAGGCTTTAGTGATCTCAGCCTTCCCAGTCGGGGACCTCAAGAAGATCATGAGGGCAAAGCAGCAGCATCCTGACTCCTAGGAACCTGCTGAGCATAACCCACTCTTCCTCTGACCTTGCCCTCACCACAGGTGGGCTCAGCCCTTACATCTGGGTTCCTGTCTGGTTTCTCTGCTCAGCACTTGAATTTCTAGGCTGGACTTGAACCCCATCGTCAACCTTACCCCACTTGGTAGGAGCCCAACCCTTGTCTCTCTCTTGCCACTCCCTCCCCAGGGGCTGTGTTCTGTAACGATGCCCTATTTCTTCCTTCCTTCTACAGCTGGAACGTTTCCTGACAAGAGCACTGCACCTCTGCTCTCATGACCTCTCCCACTTGGGTGACCATACCTTGCCCATCAGCTCGCCCCTGGCGTGGATATCGGTTGTATATATACAAGGATGGCAAGCCTTTTGTCCTTTGGGCAGTGGAATATCTACCAGACTCACAGCCAGACCATGTGCCAGTCCCCAACCCCACCAGTGCTAACTACCTGTCAGCCCCCGTTGGTTTCTGCTGATGAGGTCCTGGTATGCTCAGTGGCTAGGCCGCTCCAAAGTTGTGCATAGGAGCTTGGCATTTCTTAGCCCATGTCCCTATCCTCCCACAGGTCAACAAGACACATAGCTAAGGTTTAAGGCTCAAGACCAAGACATAAGTGGTGGGAAGTGGTGGGGCTTCCCTTGTACACCGTGCTGGTTGAGTGATGTGGAGGGCATTCTGATGGTTTAGGTCTTCTGGGAAGAACAGGACAGTTATATTAGATCAATGATTCTAGGCATTTTGATTTCATGGGCCATTACAATTTCAAAAATACTCTTTGAGAGACTTTATAATGTTGGCAACCAAATACAGGACAATAAAAAAAAATGACAATAATCTTTATCAAGAGGCTGTAACATATAAAAAATTTTAATATTTAAAAAAGTAAGGAATATAATCTCAGCATCTGAAAAATGAGTCCTATGGAAAATTTCTATACTTTCTCTATTTCATTAGAGACCAGTAGAAATTGATCATGGATCAGCCCTAGCCTAGGGCCTAGAATTTTGGGGTCCCTGCCCAAGAAGCTCTCTGAAATCTCATCCTTACTGCCTGGCAACCAGATATATTTGGCAGCTCACATTATCGGGTGACACTTTCTTTAATGAGAACAGATATGTCTTTCCACAACTCTCACACCTTGGTCTTGGTTCTGCCTTGACCCAGAATGGGTTTACTGCCTGTTTTCTAAGGCATCCCTTTGGATATTTGAAGCTGGCACCAAAACCGTCCTCTGGCTACCCTCCCAGTCCCCTGCCCCAGGTCAGGGCTGGACAATGAGGAAGACTTCCAGAGAGAAAGGGAGCAGTCCAAGCACAGGGGAGGCCTCTATCAGCCTGCCTTCAACAAAACAGGAGCAGGAAGATGCCAGACAGAAGGACAGAGGCTGGAGAACCAAGGGAGGTGGGATAACCGAGCAGCAGGAACCCGGGGCCGCATGTGACATGAGAAAGCCTTGGCAGGGGTCCAGAGACCTCATGCGATGGGTCTCTCCCAGCCGAGTGCATGGCTCTGTCGCCTCCAAACCCAGAGCAGCCCTAGGGGCAGTCCCTGCAGCGTGGGGGGAGACATTCTTGCAAGACTCCAGCTGTGCACTTTCCTCTCGGAAGAGCCAAGTATGCCTGTACCCCTCATTTGTGGAGTGTTGGCCTGGGACACAACTGTCCATAGGCCACACATTAGCAGCTCTAATGGATATGGCAGACCAGGGCAGAGGAGCTGGTCCTCCCTCCAGCCACTCTGTGAGTCGGAGCAGCTCGGAGCCTGCTAGAAGACCATGGCCTCAGCAGCAACCCAGGGAAAGCAAGGGACCATCCTCGTGAGGCCCTGAGGCATTCGTAAGCCTCACTCCCATATATCGAATGTTGAGCTCAAAATTCCTCAGTGGCTGCCCATTCTTCTTTAGATAAAAAGCCATATTTTTAAACTTAGACTACCAGCCTCTGCCCGACTCACTAAGACCAGCCACACTGACTGCCCTTCGGTTCAAATGTGCCCTGTCCTCAGGCATGGGCTGGCCCCTTCCTGTGACCCCTTCTCCCCACATGTCCCCTTTTATCTCCCCAACCCTTGCTCATCCTTCAAGTCTGAGCTAACCAGTCCCCCCTTAGGGAGGCTTTTCTTGACCGCCTGGTCTGGAGCTGTGCTGGTACGGTAGCCACTGTGTGGCTTCCAAGCACTCGAAAAGTATCTAGTCTGGGACGCCTGGGTGGCTCAGTCGGTTAAGCGGCTGCCTTCAGCTCAGGTCATGACGCCGGGGTCCTGGGATCGAGCCCCGCATCGGGCTCCCTGCTCGGCGGGAAGCCTGCTTCTCCCTCTGCCCCTACCCCTGCTTGTGCTCTCTCTCTCTGACAAGTAAATAAAATCTTGGAAGGGAGGGAGAGAGGAAGGAAGGAAAGGAAGGAAGGAAGGAAGTCCAAATTGAGATGCACCACAAGTGTAAAATACACACCAAATTTTTGAAAACTTAGTATACAAATAAGAATGTAAAATATCTCATTGATAATTTTTAATACTGGTTACATGTTGAAATGCTAATATTTTAGGCATACTGGGTTAAGGAAAATATCCTTTTTTTTTTTTTTTTTTTTTTTTTTTTTTTTTACTTTTGCTACTGTGGCCACCAGGAAATTTAAAATTATGTGTGTGGCTTTATTTGTGCCTCACGTTATATTTCTGTTGGGTTGTGCTGGTCTGCAGCATGACGCCCTGGTATATGTTTGGACAGAACTTTATATTTTTTTCTTCCTGACCTTTATTTCACTTCATAATTATGCACTCCCCCTGGAATACAAACTCCATGAGGACAGAGACCGTGTTTATGTTGTGGCCTTTGTGACCTTGGGCCGCTCTGGTCACCGCTGTGAGATAAACGGAGATGAATAGATCTACTTTGAAAGGACTGCTTGGGGGAATTAGATAAGAGGGGGTAGGTACTAATACGGAGCGAGGGTGGCATCTGGTAGGGACTCTGTGAATGGCTGCTATTATCATGATCGTAGTTATTAAAAATAAGCACCCAGGAAGCCTTGGCAACAGCCATCATACTTCAGTCACTTGCTCAATGTATTTCCTTCCATAGTCACTAGTGAGCTGCAGGCATGGCTTACACTTTTTATAGGTAAATGCGGGCACACACGGATGTACGCACTAAATATGCACGTCATTGAACCGTGCAGTCTGTTTCTGTAATACATGTAGGACAGGAACTGAGTGAATATATTTCCATAAGTGGTCCTGCACAGAGACACCTGATTCTCAAATAGAAAACCAACTGTGTCACCTCGCAAAAAGTTTCAACACCACCGTTATGAGCTGAACAAGGGGCACATGAACATTTGTTCCTAATTAACAACAACAAAGAAATCTGTCTCACTCTTGGTAACCAGCCCTAACCCCAGTTCCTGCGGGGATGCTTGTCTGTTGCATTTGAGAAAGGCATCATCACATCTCCCTGGTGCCAAGGAAGGACTCCAGGTCTCTGTGCTGCATACAAAATGGCAGCTCCCATTTGTTAGGCTTCAGCGCGGCCGCAGGCCAGGGGCACTGGCTGCCCAAAGACTTGGTGACAACCCAGCACCTGTCAAGGTGTGGGCCCATGGAGCTAAAACCTGTAGTGTTTCCAGTAAGAACTCTAGGGGCAGGAGTGTCCAAAGCAAGACCTGCCGATCTGTGACTCATTCATAGACCTCTTGGTGGGCCCCACCTGCAAGATCTGGGCCTGGCAACCAGGTGCAGTCCTGTTCCTTCCACCTTCCTCCTGCCCCACAGCATAAAGAAGTGCTGTATTCTGTGGCCCTTCCCCAAGAGGCCGTGAACCCAGAACTGGGGCTGCAGAAGCCTCCAAGGTACAGACAGGCCCGCAAATGGCACTTGGGATCCCAGGCTCCTCCTCTCCTGTGTGGCCAGAGGCTCTGAAAGCACAAGCTGCTCAGGGCCCAGAGTCCTTGCCTTCCCTTCCCTCTATCCTTTCCACCCATTGTCACCCTTTATTCATGACAAGAGGCTTGAAAAGATTCAACCTGGCTCAAAGTGAGGTTACTACAGGGGTTCCCAAGCCCTCTCTGTAAATGGCCAGAGTGTAAGTATTGTTGGCTTTGAGATTCCCACAACTACTCATCTTGTTGTCGTGCAAAAGCAGCCATAGACAATAGTCAACAATGGGTAGGGCTGCGTACCAATAAAACTTTATTCACAAAAACAGGTGGCAGGTAGGATTCGGACCACAAACTGTAGATTGCCAACCCCTGCTTTATGATGAGCACAGCAAAAACAAATTCAGGTGTCAACCGGAACTTTTGTATTTAAATGAACTAGATTGGGATGAGATGACAGAATAAATAGTACATGCACGTTACTGCATGGAGAAATACATACCATGCTGTGAATATTTTGTTACAAAGGTGTTTTATCGCAACACACCATAGATGTGTGTGACTGTGTTCTGGATAGAAATTGTAATGTGTTTCTTAGTCTGAGTCAGGAAAGTTTGAAATACGCTGGTATAGTGGATGGAATCTTCAATAGGAAGCTTTAAAATCTCCCTTCTGCCACCAGTTTTCGCTTTGAAATTTTAGAAGTCTCTTCCCCTCCCTGAGCCTTGGTTTCCCCATCTGCAGACTGGGAGATTTAGAGATAGGCTCAAGTTCCCTTGTGGCTCTGAGATTCTCTGGGGGCCATTGTCATCATCCAGTGCAGCTGATACAGGACACCCACCCCCAGGGGGTCTGCCGGTCTCCAGCCCTGTATCTTTTTAGCTGAGAAACAGTCCCTTCATTTCATGGCTTCAAGCCTCATTGAAAAATCAGCCCCAGTTTGTGGAGGAGACTGAAGCCCAGGGAGAGGAAGGAAGACATGCATCCCATCTGTGCCTGAACCAAACTCAAATGTTGGTTTGTTTTTTAAATACGAAGCCCTTGCCTTTTTCTCAATAGCATGGTCCTCTTTGGGGAGAGCAGTTTGCCGCCGCCCCAAAGCCCAAGCTGCAGCTCTCCTCCTATTCTTTCTTGGGAATAATTCCTTATGAATTCCCAAACACTTAAAAATGAAGCAGTGACTGCCAGGAGCCAGGGCAGGTTTACTAAAAACAGGTTATGTCAACTCACATCCTTTCCTTTTTTCACGGGTAATTAAATCTGCGCCGGGGAAATCAAGTAGAGAGCGTGTATCTGAGCTTCCAGAAGATTCTGACTAGGTGTCTCACAGGGCCCTGTGGAACAGCTGGTGAGATGTAAGCTGCAAAATGAGTGAGTGAAGCTGGTTCATGGTTGGGAGATCCACAAAACCAAAAAGCATCATTTAATTAAGCAAAGAGGGTCTCTGATGCTTACATTTGAGTAGAAGGAGTGGTGAGGACTCTGGCAAACGGAAGGGGGTACGGTCAGCCTAAAGGGAGTAGCCACCATCCCCTCGCTGCAACCTTCTGTAGCCATGAGGAGACCCAAGCAAGTAGGAGCCAGAGCCCCTGGTTTTTCAAAGGTGAAAATCTGGATTTGCCATTTGAAAGTATGGCAAGCACGTTCCAGTTAAAAAAGAAACACTGTGCATAACCAACAAAACCCATCTGTGGCTCCAATATGACCCCAAACACATCTGCAGGTCCAAAGAATGTCAGTTTGTAATGTCTGGATTAGAAGTCTGCTGTCAACCTAGAGGAATTTCTCCCAGAGCTGACACAAGGCTCTATTCTCTGTCCTGTCCCGTTCAACATTTTCACCGCAGGCTTGAATGAGGACACAGAAGGCACAATTATCACATGAACAGATGTCGGGAAACTAAGAAGGGGGGCTGGCAGGATCAAAATTCCGAATGATTTTCATAGGCTGAACCCAACATGTGTAGATGAGACTTACTAGAGAAAAATGTAAGGGTGTATATCATAGGTCAAAAAAAAAAAAAAGACCAAAGCTGCTCCCCGTCCGTGCCGCACTGTTCAGCTTTCTGCTGCCCTCTATGCTGTATGTGCTCTTACGGAACCCTCAGTTTCCCTTCCTCTTCTGATGGGCCCTACTCCTCCCCTGGCCTTCCGGAAGCAAGAGGATACTGTCTCACAACCCTCAGAGCCCTTCCCTTTCCTTCAGGGATGCTATTGTCCTCAGCCTAGAGCCTCTGCAGTCTACCTTCTACAGGCTAGAGCCCAAGCCTGTTTCCCGGCACTTCCCCATCCAAACTGAACCAGCAAACCAGGCTGATTGTTTTGGTAGCGTTTGGAGCGCTCAACCACTATGGAAATCACGCAGACCCAAGGAGGTTCACTGAGCCAGGCCCAGCTCCAAGGTGGCCTTGTTCCTCAGGTTGTGGGGAGCACCAGCCTTCACACCTTCTGGACCATGAGAATGCGAGCACCACCAGGGCAGGATCCTGTGCCCTAGCATTCTTCACTGAGGGCCCAGCACTTAGCACAAAGCCTGGCCCAGATGAGGTAGGCAATTCATATTAGTGGTCAGGGCTATAAAAACATACTTTTTAGGCGGTCAGAGAAATTTGAACATTAACTATGAACTAGGTAACACTAAGAAATTGTTAATTGTGTTAAGTGTGTAATAGCAATGTCACATGGGAACATGCCTCTCCCTTTTTGTTTTTCATTTTCTTGTGGGGAGATGCACAGTGAAGTGATTTAGGAGCGAGATGACATGTCTGAGATTTGCTTTAGTCTGCTCCCCCGGAAGGAGAAGTGCGGGGTGGGCTAGATCAAACTCTGTGTGTGTGTGTGTGTGTGTGTATGTGTGTGTTGGAACATTTTTATAATCAAAACTTTTGAAAAATTGATGAGGCTGTAACTTGGGCCTTCCACCAGTGGAGGTGCTCTAACTGGGATTAATCGCAACAACTCCAGCCTGCTGCACGTGGAGCCCTTCTGGCTGAGGCCTACTCTCCTTCCTTCTGGCTTCCTACAAAGGTGGGAGGAGAGAGTCCCACCTCGTGATGGGAAAGAACCCAGGATTCTCTTGGCACACTGACCATCCCCCATCCCAGCCCCCAGCCAGGCCCCAAAGCAGCCTGCCCTGGGTGAAACCCTGGGGCTGACGTGAGCAGTACAGCTATCAGGAAAATGATCCAAAACTTGGAAAGGAGACAAAGGGTGGGTGGCATGCCCTTTAATGCCACAGAGGGGTAAAGGGCACCCAAGAAATATCTAGGGGATTGCATTTGGTTCAACTCACTATTTAGTATTGATTTAAAATTTCAGATTTAGTAAAGGTACATATTGTTGATTTTGACCACTAGAGATGCAAATAATTTCTATCCAGTAAGAAAGATACTCCCAAAGTTTACATTTATGACCATACTGGACATTAATCAGTTTTGGATCCAACCCAGCAATCTTACCCTAGCATTTCCTACAAATACCTAGCTTCTTATGTTTCTTTCTTTTTTTTTAAGATTTTATTTATTTGAGAGAGAGTGTGTGCGAGAGAGCACGAGTGGAGTGAAGGGCAGAGAGAGAAGCAGACTCCCCCTGCTGAGCAGGGAGCCCGATGTGGGACTTGATCCTGGGACTCTGGGATCATGACCTGAGCTGAAGGTAGATGCTTAACCGACTGAGCCACCCAGGCACCCCCTAGCTTCGTAATGGTCTTTAAGCTAATTCCAATGCTAATTAGACGGGTTCCCTCATTCATTAATGAGTAGAATAAAATCTTTGACATATATTCATTTTATATCGGTATGAGAGTGATGTTTTTTAATCTTTTGAAAATTACACTTTATCAGCATCCTGGGACCTGTCTCCTGTGAGTCAGCTGTTCCCATTCTGTTGACATGGGAACTATGGAGTTGGCCCATTTCCACATTGGATGGTTCCAATCCTTTCAAAACAAAACAAAACAGAACTTCACTTTTTTTTTTTTAAAGCTAAAATTTGTTTCTATAGAGCTTTCTTCCTCTGTTAATGCAGTGAAAACAGTGAAGGCTTTGGAATCAGACAAACCTGGGTTCAAATCCCAGTTCCACCATTTATGAGCTGCCTGGCCTTCAGAAAGGTGCTTGATCTCCCCCAGGTCCTCCCTTTCCTGATCATCCCACTGGGAGAATGAACGAGGTCATCCCTGTAAAGCACCTAGCACAGTGCCTGGCATATCTCGAGTGAGTTTATCTTCTTAATCATTTCCTCGTTCATTCATTTATTCAACAAACATTTATGGGGGGCACTGGCGGCAACTGCTGGAGACGCAAATATGCATAACAAATAGCTCCTGTTCTGGGGATGCATGCAAATTAGAAGGAGAGAAAGAAATGTTTAAAAAGAAATTCTAATACAGCATGATAAGTACAACAAAAGGGTCGTGTACAATGCACAGAGGAGAAAAGTGATTAGCTCTGAGACAGAAGCAGAGGTGGTTGCCAAAGTCGACTTCCCAGAGAAGGTGACGTCTACGATGTGTTTTGAACATAAGTAAGGGTTTTCCTGGCACTTGGGGGGAGAAAACCTCACAGAGACTTGAAGAAATAAAATCACATGCTAGGCCTTGGTGGAGTAAAAAGAGCGAATGGAAGGGGGTGGTGCACAGGGAGATGAACTGAGATGGGTCGTGGAGATGAAATTGGTAGGCAAAGGAGGTTTCACTTTTTCCTTAAAAAAATGATGGAAAGTTTTTGCAAGATTTTAGACAGGGGAGTGATATTAACGTGGGTGTGTTTAGAAAGATCATAGTGACACAATATGAGGAATGAAGCAAGACTCAGATTAGAAGAAGTCTTGGACCAGCCAGTCCAAATAGCGGTGAAACAGGTGAAATGTGGCAACAGAGAATGGAGGGGAAATGTTGAGGAGACAGAATTAGCCAGACTTGGCAAACAACATGGCAACCACGGTGACCGCCACCCCCGACCTCCCTTTGGAAGGGAAACCGAGCAAACTGGCCCTTGAGCAAAAACTGGCAACTAACTGGACCCTAGTGGGCATCCATAGGCTGCTCAGTTACCAAAAAGTAGCCGGGTGTGAAGAGTTCTGTCCAATAGGATGGGTGGTAATTCACTGGGACAGTCAAAACTTTCCTTCCAGAATTTGAATAGGAAAATGCAAAGATAATTAGTCAGCTGGGAACAGGGAGAGAAAGGAGAATGGCATGCAAAGCAACATGGAGATGCTATGGAAAAGAGCTCAGTACCAGAGGCAACAACAGACCACCAGAGAGAGCCAGACACTCTACGGTAAAGTTGTTAAAGTCTTAGAGTCCTTGGTGGCATCTGGGCATAAACCCATCTAAGGGAATCTAGGTTCCTCACCACCAACACAGTTCTATTCTCTTGCTTTGCCTCTGGTCACACGTTTGGGGAAGAAATACATCTGCATAAATACTTGAATACAGGACTCACGTCCTCCAAGTCTTCCCTTCTTCAAGCTAGACATGGCCCCCTTCCTTTACTCTTCCTCATTGACCGTGACTGCCTTCTCTCCCCACTCTGATTTTCTCCATTGCACAGACCTCTGGCTGATCTTGCTTCCTGTCCCTGGGATCCAAAGTCAGGGCACTTAGTTCATTCCCAATTCCTATCTCCACTTGCCTGGTTGGAGCTCAGCCCTTCCCCCACACCTCCCATCCAAGCCCTAAGCTGCTCTACCCTTTAGCAGGTCAGGAGAGAAAAGTGGCAAAATGAGACAGAAACCCCTAGGGAGCTACACCTGGTCACAGAGAAGGCAAGAGTAAGGAGAAACTTCTTACTTGCTGGAAAGAACTGCATTCGATCCTCCATTCAGGAATAGTATTTCCCCAGGTCCCTGGCTCAAGAGGTTTAAAACTGGCATTTTGAAAAGATAAAGGATCAGCTGGAACCCAAATATCCATACATTCCACTAATGCTCAGCTATATCCCCAAAGTGGACTCATGAAAATTTAAGCTCCATGAGGACAAAGATTTGTCTTCTTCATCACCAAATCCTTCAGTGCCTAGGATAATGTCTGGCATGCGCTAAGGACTCAGTAAATATTTATTGAGTGAGCAAAAGTACAGATTCACAGCAAATCTGGTATATATACGTTCATATATACCAGAGTTCTCTGTCCTCAGCTTACCGTGATCAATAATTTAGTGAAAACGTAAAGGGATTTCTGGAGGGAAATAGATACAATAAGAATGGAGCTGGGAAGAATTTTGAATGCATTGATGAATTGACTCAAGATTTAAAATATCTGACAAAGAGCAATCGTCAATATTATGATAAGAGATTCTAACACACTGTCATAGTGGTTGAGAGACAAGAGCACTGCACCTGGAGAAGAATAATGGGTCTTAGTTGACCATAAGCTCAATAGGAATTTGAGATACAAAAAAAAACCAAAAACCAAAACCACAGCAACAAAACTGCCAAGAAAGTAACCACGCTTTGAGGTACAGAATCCAGAAATGTGGGAGGCTGTGGTCCCAGGACAAGATGTGCTGCTCAGACCACCTTGAGAGCAGTTGGCTTGGTACAAGAAATATGCTCAATGGAGCGAAATGAGGGAGAGGATGGAGCTCATATGATATGAGAAACAATTGAAGGAACCGAGTGTGTTCAGCCTAGGGAAGTCTCAGAGGGTATATGAGTTTCCTAAGGTTGCCATAACCAAATACCACAAACTAGGTGGCTGAACACGACAGAAACCTATTCTCACATAGTTTCCGAATCCAGAGTCCAAAATCAAGGTGTTCACAGCACCATGCTCCCTCTGAAGTCTCTAGGGAAGATCCTTCCCCACCTTTTCCAGCTTCTGGTGGCCCCGAAGGCATTTCCCAGCTTGTGGCTACATCATTCCAAGCTCTGCCTCTGTCTTCATGTGATGTTCTCCTTTTGTGTGTCTGCGTGTCTTATAAGGACACCAGTGATATTTGATGAAAGGCCCACCTTACTCTAGTAGGACCTCTTTTGAACTATGTACGTCAACAACAACCCTATTTCCAATCAAGGTCACATTCTGAGGTACTGGGTGTTAGACTTCAACACCTGCCTTTGGATGACACCATTCAGCCTATAACAGGGCAAGAGAACTGTGTTCATATATTGGAAAGAACTCTCCTGCAGAGGATTTTATATATATGGCCCAAAGGGCAGAACTAAGAAGAGGGAGTGATGGTCACCAGGATGCACGTGGTAGCTACTTATAAGGAAGAACTTTCTAAGTGTCGAAGCTGCCTCCCTTCTGACTCCCAACCCTAACGCTGCTGTGGAAGAGACGAGATGATCCATGGGGGTGGCGTTGGCAGGAATTCTTTCCTGGGAAGCAGGTCAGGCTGCATGGCCTCGTGTCACTCTGTTGACTTGATTCCATGTGTCTCTGCCCTCTGGTGCTCTGTCACAAGGGAACCATTTCTAACCCAACAGAGATTTAAGTGGTTGTTTCCAAGAGGTGATATAAGCAGATGAGCTCCGTGGTAATGCAGGCTGCTTATGAGAAATGGAGCATGAATTGCAGACCCAAGAAACGAACATAAATTCAGCCGCTATTTTAATTTTTAATTGGGAAAAAAGCCCATCCCAGCCAGAAAGAATAGGGGAAGAGTGTACTTTGCACAGCACTGTAGAAAACATTTGTTAGCGCTGCCAAGACGAATGGCGTAGTCTTGTCGCCTCTGCCACCCTCGCAATTGGGATGGGAAAGATTTCTACAGGGACCGCCACTGCTGGCCGCCTCCATGGATAATGAAGGTCATGGTTTATGGGCACAAACTATTCTGCTCCAGATGCGGCTTCATTGGTATGCAGTCATGGAAACCCAGAAGCCAGACCCATGCACTGATCAGATTTTGGAATGTAGTCATAATATAGCCCCGCTCGAACTCCCTCTCATTTTTCTGGACTGTCTACGATGGAATGGAGCAGCTAGAAGAGAGAAAGGGGCCAGGGGAAGAGAATTGACATTTATTAGGCACCTGCTTTGTGCCAGGCATTGGTCTCATTGAATTACGGAGGCTTTGGGCCCTGTGGATGATGGAGTCACGGCGCGTGTGTGTGTGTGTGCGCATGCGCGGGTGACATGTTACTGCATTTGTGATCTAGATAGAGAAATGAGGGAGAGGGAAAAGGTGCAAAGTGCTTAGAAGATGGAACGATATGGATCAAAAGGTGCATCATCAAGGTGGAGGCCTGAGACCAGCCTCATGAGACCATGAAGTGGCCAATGTCTTTGGGGGCCAGGTAGGGAAGTTCCTGCCTCCAGCAGGGGTATCCAGCTGGGACAGGATCCGCAGGGTCAGCTCAGACTGGAGTTGTAGGGGTGCCTGAAATCAAGGCCTGAGATGGAAAAAGTGAAGGTCTGAGAGGATGGAAGGCCTTCCAGCCAGATGGACCGCAGCTGGACATGCAGGTGTCTCTGTTGAGAATCCTGATGCATCCAGAGCCCTAAACTCAGTCACTTTTGTTCATTTTACACTTACTTATTTGCTTGATTTACTCTGATGGAGATGATGGAGATGCTGGTGCTGATGCATTGATGTAAAACTATCCCCTTAAAGGCTCTAGACCAATGGTTCTCAGGCACTAGGCTGTTAATGGATCGTTGGGGAGATTACCTATAAAGCAGATTCCCAAATCCCACCCTCAGGGAGAGCCAGATTCAGTGGGTTTCGGATGAAGCTTGATGTGTATGTATCTCAGCATCTCAGGTAAAATGGAGGACCATACTTTGAGAATACCACTCAGATCATTTATGGCTTTGTCGGGAAAAAAAAAAAGGTATGCATCCATACCTGGGCTAAAAAGGAGAAGAAAGAAAAGTGTCCCTAATGGCCAGGTGTGCTGGTGCCACCCTGGGGTGGGGATGCGGGCCTGGAGGCTGCCCCACGACTATCCAGCTCTCAGAATTTTTAGAGACTCTTGGTTGTGCCTAAAATCTCACCACCACTCTCTTCCTTAGGGTAAAAGAATGTTCAGCTTTTTCAGCTATTAACACCTTAGTATGAATTAGACCATACTCAGGCAAATCCTTTCGCAGAAAAAGGAAACCCACAAGAAAAACTAACTTTTCTGGAATGCTCCCATGAGTCCAGCACTCTGTGATGAAGACCATTGAGTGAGGCTTGGTCAGTGCTCATACCAATCCTCCAAGATGGTATTTTCTACATTTGACAGATGAGGAAATGAGGCTCAGAGAGATTAAGTAAATTGTCTAGGGTCACTCAGTTGATGGTAGTAGACCCTAGATATAATCCAAGGTCTGTCTACCTCTAAAAACCATCCTTAGCCCACAGGACCACTCTCCAAACATAGACTCTAGTAAAGGAAGGAAGGGGGAACCCTACTGAGATCAGGCCTGAGTGGGCTGCCACAGAGGGAAGGAGACAGTGACCAGGACAGGACATTGGCAGAAAGGTAGTGGGTCTAAAGACAACTTGTACTTTACAACACTTACACTTTGATCTGGTTATCAAAGTGAAGTCTGACAGTCTAAAGGCATTGGCCTTTATCCAGAAAGAGGTAAGGGCAGGAAACCTCTCTTTCTCTAGAGGGCTGGCACTACGGGAAAGAGAAGACCTGGGAGGTGAGCAGCTAGTCACACCTGGGATGCACGACAAGGCTGGAGTCAAGGCTTGGTGTGCCTGGGTATCAGCTCTTAGCTGGGCATGAAATGTGCCTCATCAGGAAGGGAGGAGGGTTTGCACAAGGACTGAGCAAGAGGGCTTTCACAAAATGTAGTTGTGTGGGGGTGAGGCCTGGGTGAACCCGTGGATGCTGTACCCGTGGATGCTGAGTGTGGTGGGAGCAAGTGGCTCCGTGAGCTGGCTCTCAGGGCAGGCTGGGAATGGGCCCTCGCCTCTCCTGGGAGGATCTATCTGGAAGCAGCCAGGGCTACGGGCATCTCTGCTGAATGCCCTGCCATTCCCTCAGCTCCACGTAGCTCAAATGGAGCCTACCTGCCTGCTTCCAAAATCAGTTTCTACTCTGACTTCACTGATACCGTCCGAAGCACCAGCATTCTTGGACGTTCAACAGCTGGACCACGTCTTTGGATTCTCCCTTTCCCCACATCTGGCTGATGGCTTCTATGTAACATCTCCCCACCTTTTCATTCTTACTGCCACATGCCCAGGCCAGGCCCCATCCATACATCCCACGATTCTAGCAGCTCTGCAGCTGGCTCTTCAAAGCCTTGCATGATCCAGCCCCATCCCACCTCATAAACAACAGCCCGCTCTCCCACCGTTCACTCACATGAGCCATGCCCTCCCAACAGAATGGTCTGCTGTAAGCCAGCCTCATTCCTTTGCTCATGCCATTTCTGCCAGCTGGATTTCCATCTTCCCTGTGCATTCAGCTCCCACCCCCTTCTGTCCATTCAAGAAACATTAATGAGTGCCTACTATGGGCCAAGGACCCTTCTAGGTGCTGGGGATCCAGTGATGATCAAAACAGAGTCCCTCTGCTCTGGGAGCTTATGTTCTGCGGGGATCATGGAAAATAAAGCATGGTAAAGGGACAAAGGATGGCACAGGGTGGTCAGGAAAGGCTTCTCTGGGAAGTGACTTTGGATCTGAGACATGAATGTAGTAAAAGTTAATTATGTGAACACTGGGGCAAGAGCTTCAAAGTCTTCTCCTTCCTCAGAGATCAACGTAGGCTCTTGAGAAACCAAACTCACCCCAATTCCAGGACCTAGTACCTGACATACTCACACATCCCTGAGCATAGCCTGCCTTGAGTTGCTTTTTATCTTTTTTTTTTTTTTTTTTTTTTGCCTGATCAGATGCCAAGTTCTAGGGCAGGAGCCAGATACCCCCTCATAAAAGTCACAGGTTAATGAGAGTTACTGCTGGCAAGGATCACCCAGTGTGACAAAATAAAGGGGAAACCATTTCACTCTGCTTCTAAAAGCTGACTGGGGCAGGCGGGGGGGGGGGGTGGGGGCGGGAATCTCTTCCCTGTGACTTGAGGAACTGTTTTGTTGGTGTCATTCATTCATGAAGGAGGTTTTCCTAGCTGGAGGTGAGCAAGGCAGTGAGGGACACTGTGATTTGAATCCATGATCCATGAGCAAGCGATAAATTCCTTATGACTGAGGCAGAAAGTGCCACCAACCGCTCTAAGATGGAAGGGCGTCTTCTGTTGTCAAGCTCCCTGGAGATCACTGAGCTGACGTCACAGAGAAATTGTTGTCCTGAGGATGCTTCTGACTTTAGGATTATGATTCCAAGATAAATCAGTAAGAAACGCTTGTTTCTTGGTGAGTAGCAGCTAAAGATCCATGAAAAGGAAACTGGAATGGGTCTAGAGTTTATTGAATCGAGTCTTGCTTTGTAAATGTTTTTCAAGTGTATAGTGTTAATATTTAAAAGCGTGCATTCTTTTACTTTAGTGCATTTGGCTATTTTAATAAAGCTATACTTTTGTCCCCTATATTTTTGCTAACACCTATTAACTGAGTGTATCCAATCACTGGATACCCCGTGAGGAGAAGGTACAATAGTGAACGAACAGATACGGCCCCAGTCCCCAAGGAACTTGCCATCTAGTGGAGAAGGCAGATGTTAAATAAATTAGAATCAATAATTAGATGATTACAAGGGAGCAAAACACCGCAGTATAAGCATGGGCTATTGGAGTGTATGAGGTGGTCAGAGCAAAGTCCCTGAGGAAGGGGCATTTCATCTGAGACAAAAGTTGGCTAGTGTCATCGGTGAAGGAGGGTAGCCCAGAAGAATGTTCCAGGCACGTCCCCCAATTCGGTGGTGGGGAGGAGTGTGGTGTGTGAAGTCCAGTGGGGCTGGGCTGCCAGAGGCTCAGGACTGGCTGGGAGGGCAGCAGGCAAAACCAGAGGAGGGCTTTGCAGGATTCTGGCTTTACCCTGAACGCTGTGGAAGGCCATTTCACATTCGGACGTGAGGAAGGATACTAATCTCTACAAAAAACAGAATTGTGGGGGCACCTGGGTGGCTCAGTCGTTGGGCGTCTGTCTTTGGCTCAGGTCATGGTCCCAGGGTCCTGGGATCGAGCCCCGCATCAGGCTCCCTGCTCAGCGGGAAGCCTGCTTCTCCCTCTCCCACTCCCCCTGCTTGTGTTGCCTCTCTCTCTGTCTCTCTCTCTCTCTGTCAAATAAATAAATAAACAAAATCTTAAAAAAAAAAAAAAACAGAATTGTGTAAGTCTGCTCTTCAAGAAAGAAAAATTTGAGATGAGAAATGAATCACCTTTTAAGAAGGGAATTGGCTCTAATTAAAGGGAAACTAATGAAGATTACTTGGACCTAGAAGTACTTTTATTTATCCAGGCATTATGTTGTAAATTGCTTTTCTTGGCTGATAAGAGAAGCTGGAGGATAAAGATTATTTACAACCTAGGTAGGTAAAGAATCTATTTGCTTACAAATCCAATTGAGACAAGCTCCCCAGTAAAACTAAACTAGATTATACCCACTTAAGTGACAAATTTCTCAGCTGCCATTCTATAATAAGAGATAAGGACTGTCTTTCTGTCAAATTGTTTTGACACACCTGTTTTTGCCCATCTGAACTGCAAACCTTTAATGTTTATATATAAACATCAAGAATTGTGAAACTTGTTTTTATTTTTTAAAGATTTTATTTATTTATTTGACAGGGAGAGAGCACAAGCAAGGGGAGTGGCAGGCAGAGGGAGAGGGAGAAGCAGACTCCCTGCTGAGCAGGGAGCCTGATGCGGGACTCAATCCCAGGACCCTGGGATCATGACCTGAGCCGAAGGCAGACACTTAACCGGCTGAGCCACCCAAGTTTCAGGCGCCCCTGAAACTTGTTTTAGATAATCATGGAAAGTCATAACTGGAGGTTGGAAATTTGTAATTATTCTTAGTTACTCCAGATGTAATTAAACCTAAAATGAATTAATTTTTTTTCCTTCTACTTTTCTTTGCCTAAACCCCATTGTTGGCCAACAACATAAAACTCCAATTGACAGTTTCTGGGGTTTGCAACGGTAGCTCTCAGTCTTGTTCTCTCTCTCTCTCTTTTTTTTTTTTAAGCTGTTAAACTAAAAATGGGAGCTTTGCTTATACTTCACTGTCCCCAGTTAACCCTATCCATGGCTGTCCCCAAACTCCAGCTTCCACATCTTTGCTTGTGTCATCACCCCTGCCTGGAATTCCCTTGTCACTTCCCGCTCCAGAACCTGGTATTTCATACCAAATGACTCAGGAGAATCTGCTACTTACTGGTAAGGAACCCATATAGCAAATTTAGGTCTTGCAATGATCAATAAACTTCTTGAAAGTTGTGACTCTAAATCCAATTTGCCACCATTTGTTGATTTTCTTCTTTATGTGGGGGAACATATCTAAGGAAGAAACATGCTGACTGAGAAGGTACAGTCAAATGATACGCTCCATAAATCCAAGTGGCGCCCACCAACCCTCTCTTAGCAAAGCCTGTGTTCTGTGCTGCCCCCTGGTGGTTGAGGTGAGAGGGCCCATGAGCTACTCTCTTCTTTGCCAGCCCCTCAAAGGTCAAAGGCACACACTGACGGTGGCCCCAGTTATAGACGTATTTGCGGCCTGGCTCACATGTTAATCGAACCTGTTCACCTTGGCCTCGACTAATGCCAAGCCAAATGGCAACAGACAATTCGGGATTGGGAAAGTCCTGGTCAATCTGGTAGTAGTATTAACACTGATGCCCAGATCATTTAAGATAGGATCAGAAGGCAGAGGTCAGGTGGAGAAGAATACTTTTCATACTTCTGGGGAGAGGATGAAGCCAAAGTGAGTAACCTCTGGGTTACTCCTGAGTATAGTCCCTTCAGGCATTGTATCCAACACTGCACCCGTAAACCACCAACCAAAATGGAAATCTTCTGGTGTTTGATCTGGGTGGACAATCACATCAAGTCGTCCACGTTGAAAGCTCCACGAGTCTTCGTGGATCCTAATAGTTCAGAATTTGCCCCATAAAGGAAGCCCCCAGGATTCCTACAACTAGCTGTGGCTGCCTTTGTCGTTCTAACGACAGTGCCCAGCACTGTGCAGGGCAGCTCCTGTCCAGACTGCCCTAATGAGCAGCATGGCACGCGTTAACAGCTGCTGCGTGTTTAAATGTTCTCCCCCGCATGGCAAGGGCCTATAAAACCTCCCCAAAATACATCCTCCTGCAAAAGTGGTGCAGGCCATGGCAAGCAGATGTTTGCTGACAGTCGGCCTGACGATTTGCTCTGCCAGGATCTAAGATTCTGGCCTCCCCCAGAGCCAGCGCCGGCAGGGGAACGCACGCTGAGGCAACACCACCATCACATAGACTCATGGTGCCTCGCTGAGTACCTGGCACGTAATAGGCACTCAGTTCATGCTGGCAGCCAGCGGAGCTATGATCTGATAATCTGTACCGAGACAGCACGGTAGTTGTCCAACTGTGGGAACACACCCACAGCGAATGGTTAAATAAAATAAGTACTCCCCACTGTCCAGCACCCGATCTGTTTGCCCAGTGCCATAGATCGCCGTCGTTAAATTCACCATCGTGCCTGGCTATCGTCGCTCTCATTGTCCTCATTATTGTCTACAGACCCGTATCCTCATCATGCAAACATTACACCCAGAAACTCAGCTCTGCCTCCTGCAAATTCTCCCCCTACCTCACAGATTTCTCCTTCTCATTCTCCACGGTAGGTTCCTACCCTGTGTCTTTCCCTAGAATGATCTTTTCTGGTTTGACACAATCCCAGAGTCGTCTCATCCGTGGCCATGACGTCCCTCGCGTCGCAGGAGGGTTTGTCAATCCCCCCCGTTGGGGATTTGTCGATTAGCGAGGCTGAATCTCTGTCCCTCGTCCTTCCCTTCCCTGCATAGTTCTGGGTTAGCATAGGCCACAAAAGACCGTTTTTGTGAGAGCTTGGAAGACGGAAGCGAAGCAGGGACAATTTTTTGTTTTGCTCTCAGAAAGCCCGCTGCCGGGCCGCAGGCGCTGGCGCCACCCATCCACTCGCCCTACTCGCCCGCGTGAGCCAAAGCCAGGCAGCAGCTCCTCGAGCTCCTGCTGGGTCCCTCCCTCAGCTCGCCCTGCCGGCCCAGGTGCCTGTGAGCTCTGTGATGAGGGAGAGCAGCATCTCCCGCAGGGAAAGCTTCAAGGCGGTGACAGAGCAATACGGGTTCTAGGCAGTCCCCCGAGCTGCAGCTCATGCTTGCAGATCTCCTTTTGTCTTATATTCCCAGGTCCTGTCTGTCTTCCTTCCCTGACTGCCTGCCCTATGGACACCGAAGTAACTGCCGGACAGAAACTGGTGACCCAGCTCCCACCTTGCATGTCAAACCCCGATAGCAAATCTAGATCTGTGCAGATCCGTAGGTAGGGAGATGATAGATCAATTGAGTGAGAGAGAGAGTGATGAATCTCCTCGTGGTTCTGCTTTTCTGATTGAACTCTGACTGATAGAAACCTCCACCGGTCACCAAAGCCATAAATCCTGTGTCCTTCTGATTCCTGTCTCTCCCTCCTTCCCGACATCTAAGCCTCCACCCAGAGAGCCTTTCTGCCTCCCAACACATTGTGTTCTCCAAATACTTCGATCTTTCCATTGTTGTTCTGTTCTGTGTTGGGATTTGACAACGGAGCTACATTTTATAAACAGCAACTGGAGTATCATGATAGAAAAAGCGGAAGGGAATTCATGAGGCAATGCTGCTTAAAGGCTCAAGAAAGAGCTATGAACAACCTAAGTGCCTGTCGGCTTGCCTTTTCATCCCCTTACGGCTGTGCAAACATTAAACCACCACACAGGATCCCTTGGAAGGGCACAGCCGTGGGAAGGGTGCCCACATTTGTAGGTCAGAGCCTTTCACTGCAGAGCATTTGTTGTAACCAGCGACAAGCATTGCACTCGCTGAGGCCTTGGCAGCTGCTTAATTATTAAGAATGCCTGTTACGGAAATGTGTCTGCATTTATTTATCATAAAGGCAACAGGAGTTGCTAAGCAAATTCATAATGCAAACAGCAGAAACGTTAGCCGAGTGAAGAGCAAGGAGCTTAAGTACTAGCCTTTATGCTCAGATAATAAATATGCTCATTACACATCTTCCTACCTCTTTAATAATGCCCTGGTGTGGGTCCCTAACACGTCCTCCCTCTTCCCTTTCAGCATTTATTCTGTGGGTGCTTGATTATAATGGAACTACATTTCTTTACAAATCTCCTGCTTCTCCAGACTATCACTCATCTTCCATTAATTCACAAAACATTTATTAAGTGCCTGTTGTTTGCCTGGTGCTAGGAATATGACAGCTTATTAGTATAGGATTTGTATTTGTGGAGTTTCCATTCTAATGGAAGAAGATCATCTATCAAGAAGTAATCAGATAAATAATAGCATTTCATTCAGTGGTAGGTGCCACTGTGCACACACACACAGTTGGATAAGGGAGAATGAGTCAGAAGTCTCTTGGAGGAGGTAAAAACTAAGGAGAGATGAGAACAATGGGGAGGAACCAGGCTTGTGACCCTGTGAGCAAGAGCTTCCCAGGGGGAGGGAATAGCAGCTTAAAGACCCCAAGATGGGAAAGTTCCTGGTGTGCATTCATGCTGTGACAGATAATAATATACTAATAACTATGAGGAGGAGGGGGAAGAAGAAGAACTAAATTTTTCTTCCTTCAGGTTCTGGAACACTCCAAGCTCTTTTCTGCCTTTGTACATTCTGTTCCCTTACTGGGTCACTCTTGTCCCTGCTCTTCTCTGGATGACTTTTCATTTTCTCAGTCCAAACATCCCTTCTTTGGAGAAGTGTTCCCCACCTGTCCAACCTAAGGCAGGTCTGCCTCATGGTTTTCTCTAATAACACTGGCTTTTGCCTTCACGAATTATAACTGTTTATATGTTGTATTAGTCAGGGTTCTCCAGAGAAACAGAACTAGTAGGTTGTATATACATACATACATATACATATCCATGGAGGGAGAGAGGGAGATTGATTTGGTATAGGAATTGGTTCACAGGATTATGGAGGTGGAGAAGTCCCATGCTCTGCTCTCTGCAAACGAGGGAAAGCTGGTGGTATAGTTCCCGTCCAAGTCCAAAGCCCCAAGAATTGGGAGGAGGCAGGGAATGGTTTAAGTACCTGTCCAAGTCTGAAGGCCTGAGAACCAGGAACACTGATGTCCAAGGTCAGGGCAGATCAATGTCCCAGCTCAAGCAAAGAGCAAATTCATCCTTCCTCTGCCTTGTTATTCTTTCAGGCCCTCAACAGATTGGATGATGCCCACCCTCACTGGTGAGGGCAATCTTCTTTACCCAGTCTATTGATTCAAATGCTAATCTCTTCTAGAAATACCCTCACAGAAACCCTCAGGAAATAATGTTTTACCAGCTATCTGGACAACCTTTGGCCCGGTCAAGTTAACGTAAAATTACCCATCACATATGTGTACTTATTTAACACATAGAAAGCATTCAGGATAATTGCTGAATGAATGAACTGTGAATGGATCATAAAGCAAGTTTTCTACAAAGCACCCAAACTGGGCAGGTTGAGAATTGGGAAAAGGGTGGGGTCATAATACAAAGGAAAGAAAGTTGGGGTGCCTAGGTGGCTCAGTTGGTTAAGTGTCTGACTTCGGCTCAGGTCATGATCTGGGGGCCGTAGGATCGAGCCCCACATCCAGCTCCCCACTCAGCAGGGCGTCCACTTCTCCCTCTGCCCCTCCCCTTACTCGTGAGCACGCTCTCTCTCTGAAATAAATAAATAAAATCTTTAAAAAAAAAAAAAAAGGAAAGAAAGTTAGTGAGACAAAGGATTTAAGAAAGAAGGGAACAAGGTGGAAGGGAAGTCTGCTAAGAGAAGGCAAGCAGAGGGGCTAGGTTAGAGAGGAAGTGGCCGAGAGCGGGCCAGAACAGGGGCAGAGATCGCCTGGGACCACATCTGCTGTCCTGCAGGCCTCACGCCAGCAAAGGCTTCAGCACTACTCAGAGGGACAGTGTCCTGAAGCCTGAGAGGCAAAGGCCTGAGGGGCGCACCTGGGTTACCTGCTACCTGCCATAGAATGTCCCTGTGCCTACACATGGTCGGCAATGGACAGAGTGCTCGCTTCCAGACTCAGTACTGCTCGGACCCGCACACAATGAGTCTTCCCTACTCAAAGCGCCCAGAGCCCCTCAACCATTCTTCACGGGACAGTGGCCACACCAGCCACCTCTCTGGTCACCTACCCCCATGACAGGTTCCAGGGTGTCAACATCCCCTTTGCAAGGGTGTTGCCCACAGTAGCACTGACTGTACCAGATGTGGCTGAAGCCCGAGGCACTGGGACAACCGTGACATTTGGAATTGTGATGCATGACCTCCGCGAGGTCTTTGAAACTGACAACGCCGCCAGCTGGGAGAAGGCCTGGGATGGCTCCGAGCCCGCCTGCTTTGACAGGAGAGGTGACAGCAGATGCTCTTGTATTTCGTTGTGTGGCAAATGAATGCTAGGTGGGAGGAGAGGAAAATAGGAGCCGGGCAAGGTCTCCAGCCTTTCTGGGCGGCCCCCACAGATGGGGCCATACATAACGAGATAACACAGCTCCAATCTCAGGGCTAGCTGCTGAGGCGTGACTTCTCTCTTAACAGAAAAAGAAGAAATTCTCCTTGAAATGAGAAATACAAATCAGACCAATGTGCCCAGGGAGAGCTTGAGGATTAAATGCCCCCACAGGGCTCTTTGGGGAGCCGGCAAGTTCGATTGAAAATGCCACTGCGGGTGGAGGCAGATTCCTTGTTATCTGCTCAGATTGGATGAACACCAGACCCTGAGCATTCTGGGTGCACCTTCCGTAGGCACGGGGCGCCTGCGTCTCTGACTGATGTCGCTTTGGACAGCTTTCTCCTCGGAGCTATTATCTCCCCAATTTTCTTTTGCCAGAAAAAATAACTACAGGGCTCTGGTATCTTCCGTCCCTAAGACATCTTTCTTTTAACGTATCCATAAAAGTATATCTTAAAAAGGAGTTGCTTAGTTTTCAACATGTGGATAATTGATTTGTTACAACTCACAAAAGAGCATTTGTCATTTGGAAACAACCAGGACCCACGTGCTTCTTCCTCCCAAGATGAGCATGGAGGCACTTGACTTATTGCTGCCATTAAATTGAAGTGTTCGCCTGATTATTTGGTATTTCAGGATTCCTTATAAATCACCGCCTTATTTGGGTGATTACAATTTTAAGAAGAGACGCTTGATTTATAGGCAACATCAGGGAGGAGGAGGGAGGGGCCAGGAGGTACAGCGGTGGCAAGAAGCTTGATGAAGATACAATTGGAAACATCTGTTTGATACATTGCCCCCTTCTCCGCACGCACACTGCAGCCCAGGAATATGCCTATGCCTGGGAGATTTTCATTACTAGGAGCTTTGGCAAATAAATAAAGGGGGAAGGTGGGGGACAGGAAGCAGGGCAGTGTGTGGGGGGTGAGTTTCAAGGGCTCTTTGCAGATTGGGATGTGCAATTTCATGTACGCTTCTGGTTTCCCCTGGTTGGGGGTAGAAGATAGTGAAGCTCCAAAGTGAAATCCATCCTATTGTGCTGCATGAGCAAGCAAGTGGTAGGGTCTAGGTCCATGTACACGGAGGAAATGGGTGAGCTGGGGAGCTGGCTGCAGCTGGACACAGCTGGACTCTGAAATGCAACAGAGTGGAAAATGACTTCTTAGACCCCAGTGAGTCCATCAATCAACTGCATTTCCTGGCAGCAAACGGAGGCAGATGAATGTAGCAGGGACTTAGGAGGAACCCAGGAATGGTTAGACATGAAACCCACCCTGGATAAATTTAGTCTAACAAGGAGGACCAGAGTGACATGTAGATTGTCCCCATCAGGTTAAAAAGTCATATAAAATGTGTCATGGGGTGGTTATACATACATGGCATTTGGTTCATAGTACCTCTCCCAGCTAGAAGTCGGTGTCTAAAATTTCTTTCCCAGGGAACAAAGACCTCTATTTCGGCAGTGAGAGGTCAGGCTTGAGTTTCAAATGCCCCAGCAGAAGGACCCTGCCAGGTGATATATGTTCAGTGCTGTATTTTTTAATTGGAGCATATACAGACTCTCAGGTGGCCAAGATGTGAGAGGGTCCAAAACGAGTCCTATCGGGAATATGTCAAGAAAATGGGGCAGTCCACCTGGAAAAAAGAAGGAATGTGAGAGCTCATGTGTATCATGGGAAGGAGGAAGCAGCTTTATTTTGTAATTGCTCCAGAGAGAAGAGTAAGGATTGCTGGTGGGGAGCTGCAGAGGCAGATTGCAGTTCAACATAATTTAGCAATAGCGCTCGGTGGGTCTAGAGAAATAGTAGATGGTGAGCTCCCTGCCGTGGGAGGTGTTAAAGGACAGTCTGGAGGCCGCTGTTCAGAAGATTCTTCCTCCGGTGGGAAGCAATTTAGGTTCCTTGTCACTGTAAGATTATAGGACTCTGTGGCTTGAATTCACATTGAAGTGCGAATGGTTAATAGGTTCTTTCCAGAAAATGTATTCTATATTAATGGAACCATATGTGCCCTAACATGAGAAATGGATAATGACTATGGGCGTCCAGGTAGCACTGACCCTGGTGTCCTAAACTGGAGAGGCCACCACAGAGAAGGATTAAGAATACATTGGCATCGGCCGGTGGCTGTAGGTTCTGGTTCTAGCACTTGCTAGCTGTATGGCCTTGGAAAAGTTACTTCAACTGCTGGCCTTCATTTTTCTTATTGGCCAAGCGAGGATCCTAGTAGGGCCACTTGGGCAGGGACACCGTGAAAATTCGAGGACATAACCTAATGCAAAGAATTTAGCACAGTGCCCATCGCATAGCGAGCACTCGATCGTTGTAAGGTATTAAGAGTAGTATTGCATTTTCTTGATTTAGGTGCATAATTTTCCGTATCTTATGTTCTGAAATCAGAACATGTCTTATAATAGATATTCACATTGAATGTATTATTTCTCTCTCTCTCCCCGCCCCGGCCCCTCTCTCTCTCTCACACACACACAGAGCTCTTTCTAAATCCGAGGTGCACCTTATAGATGACAGCATCTTAGAATCAAGATGCTGCATCCTCCTTCATGCATCCTTTCGTGGCTACCAGCCTGAACTCCCGCCAGAAAAATAAAAAGTAAGATCTGCTAAACCAGGCACCCAGCTCTACTTGTTTCTTCCAACATCAGTGCAGGGAGCCCATTCAGAATTTAGGAAATAATACAGGCCACCATTTACCGTGCTCTTTCTGCATGCCTGGTTGCGGTTGTATACTAGATGGTCACACATACATCATCTCATCATCTCATTTAATCCTCATGCCAACCAAGCGAAGGCAGCATGATCATCCCCATCTGGACACCGAGGCGCCGAGTGTCTAATAGGCTAGCCCCAAAACATACAGCTGGGAAGTGGAGCATCTGGCTTCTGAACCAGAGCTATTTGACTTCATTGCCAGGCTACTGCCCAGAATGTTGTCAGAAAGAGGGGAATTAGAGTTCGTCTTAACCATCAGGGTTTTAATTCCCAGGCTAATACCTCATATGTGGCTTTTAACAAATAGTGATTCCCTGGGGACTGGGGAGAGGCTCGTGGCGAAAGGGAGTAATGCATGCTCCAGTGTCCCATCCTAACACTGACCCTTCACATCCCTCCTGAAGGTGTGTGTGGAGGTGTGCACGCACACTCACCCTCGCATGTGCACGCGCGCACACACACACACACACACACATGAACACATACACGTACTGGCAGCCATCTGCAGGAAAGGCCTGGGGTGGGGGTGCACCTCCCTGGAGCAAGCATGCTGGCTCCAGCATTTACCATTTTAGCAAATGTCCCGGTCTGGGGACTGGTCCTCAGCCTCATAGGCCTAGAAACAGAATTTTTGTCAGTCCCCAGAGAGGACTAGAAGGGCTGCTTCAGACCAACACTCAGAGCAGCCTGATGTCTAAAGCGGTGGTCAGTGTGTTAACGCGCAGTGAGTGGCCTGTGTGGGGGCCAGTCTAGGCTCTGTCCCTGGAGACGGCCAGATTGCCAGCAGGTGGCTCACTGAGCCTAGAGTTGGGGTAAGGTGACTAGGAAGGCCTGATGCCTCGTCCCAGAGAGGGACGGCCTGCCGGGGGCTCAGACCCAGGTGCAGGCCTGGCCTGCTCGCTCCCTGCTGCACAAAGCCCTGCTCCCTTTGCCCCCGTGGCTACTTTCTGGGGACTCCTAAGGCTGCCGGCTCCCCTCCTCCTGATGGTCTACCTCTTCCCAGAGGTCACAGCCTCCATGTCTGGCTGCCGGTCTGAAGTGTTGCTGCTGAGCTCTACCTGATCACTTCCCAAACCGCACCCATCCCCAACCCACTGCCCCTCCCCCGACATGTATGTGGAGGCCACCCTCATCTGGAAGAGTGGATGGGGGACCCTCAACAGACTTCTCCGGAGTCTGCGGTCTGGGTCCCAGCCTGTTCCCCACTGCCGCTCCCCTGCTGGGTGAGGCCATACTGCAAGCCCCGCCCCATCCCAGCCCCCCAGAGCAGCTCTCAGTAACTCTGGCCACACCATCCTCAGCCTGGAAGTAAGCTCTCTTGCCCCAGCCTGAGGGGTCTCTAACAGAGGAGCCCTGAGGAGGGAGCTCCCCAAGCCCAGTTCACAGCCCTGTGCAGACATTGTTCCAGAGGCTCCTCTCTCAACCCTCACCCCTGTAGTCTGCCCTGTTCCCTGCCAGGTATCCCAACCTTCCTTCAGGCCTGAGCCCAACCCCGAGCCTCGACACCTACCAAGTTCCTGCAGCCATTCACTCTCAGGAGCGATTCTGGTCCCTGGGGCTCCCTGGGGCCCCCTTGTACCACTGCCTGCGTTCTCTCTGAGAATGGAATGTTCATCTGGGTACTAATAAAGAAACACTAATGGTACTAATGGTAGCATCTGTTATCACATATCTGTATTTACCATAGGTCGGGCACCCTGCTAAATGCTTTACATGCATGAGAATCTCATTCAGTCCTCCAGTGAACCCTAAGAGATTGGTGGTGGCTACAGTTTGTGGATGAGAAAACCGAGAAGCCAAGAGTAGAATCCTCAGGGTCACACTAATATGTCACAGCTAATATGTGGCAGGGTCAGGACTTGAACTCAGACGTGTCTGACTCTGGAGCCCACGGTTGCAAGCACTACTCCACCTTGCTGCCCTCCAGGAATACCACCTGTCTCGTGGTACTGCCATATACGCCATCACGGAAGGAGCAGGGGGAGGTTTATCTCTTCCATAATTTATCCAAAGGGTTGAGTAAAGAACAAACAAAGCTCATGGGATGGGAGCAAGAGAGGGTGCTATTTAGATGGGGGATTCAGAGTTCAACTCCATTACTGCCATTAAACTCCATCGTGGCATTTAAGTCCATTAACCTCATCGTTCCAATGGATCAGACAACTCTTCTTAGTTCTGCATATATTGCTACGCAAAAGCAATGTAAGTCCTGTTTCAGCCAAATTGTCACCCCCTAAAGATTTCCAGTAGGAAAACTCTGGAACCACCCTAATCTGAATCCTCCATCATTATTCAGGGCTAAGACCACACCCAGATGAGCCTGCCCACTCAGGTGGCCTCCTGGTGCCAACGTCTGTCCTCCCTAGATCCAGCCTCCCAAGCCAGGACAGCTTTCACCTGGCTGGGCCTCTTGCCCTGGCTAGGGGACTCTTCCAGGCCCCACTGCTCCCCAGCCCACAGGCTTTGGGAGCTTCTGCACCCCAGGTTGCCCTTTGTAGAACCATCCTCATTTTATGCATGCTAAAAGCTCATTCCTTCCCATGGTTCATTGGCATGGCATCCAAAACGAGGAGAATTGCAGTGAGAAAAAAATAAGGCTATGATTTTAAGATTTCCTGGCATAATTCAAAGGAAGATTATGCTAAGTATACTTAGCATATACTTTCCTTATAAGGAAAAAAACCTTCTCATCAAAGGAACATCATTAGAATTTTCCACATCATTTAAACCTCTATGATGATTTAAACCAGTGGATTTATTTTAAAAAATAATAACAATAATAATAATATGACAACCATTCTAAAAGCACACAAACATGTTTAAGACATGCCTGGGAAGCCACTGAAGATGTCTTCTGATGGGCCCTTCTCTTCCAATACAGACAGGGACCGATAGTCATGGTTTTCTGAATAACCTGCATAAAAAAGGAATAAGCCAGAAAACCTTGACCAAGGACTGTGGTCTGCACGCAAGGAAATGGGGAGAGGCCATAGAAGATGACAAGACGGGGCGCCTGCGTGGCTCAGTCAGTTAAGTGTCCGCCTTTGGCTCCTGTCATGATCCTAGGGTCCTGGGATTGAGCCCCGAGTCAGGCTCCCTGCTCAGGGTGGAACCTGCTTCTCTTTCTCCCTCTGCCATTCCCCCTGCTTGTGCTCTCTCTCTCTCACATAAATAAATAAATAAAATCTTAAAAAAAAACAAGATGACAAGAGGATGGCAGGTCTGTTCAACAGATACATTTTAAGCACCTATGTATGCCTATCCCAGGCCCTGTGCCAGACATTGACGATCAGCCATGGAAAAAGACCTGGTCCCTGGCCTCGGGCAGTTCCTGGTCTAGTGGAGGTGACGGACCCGTATGTCAGCGGCTACGGCCTGATGAAAGCACAGGACACCCGTGACACAGGCAGCAACTCTGGAGTTCAGTTTCCAGCTCCGACTCAGCTGGGAAAGTCGCTGAACCTCTTTGTGCCTCCTTTTCCTCATACAGAAAATGAGGATAGTACTAAGGAGCTCAGGTGTGTAAAGGGCCCAGAAGAGTGCCTCCTGCCTGCTCTATGTGCCGGCCGCTGTCACTGTTGTTATAATAGGCAGGACAGCCAGTCTGGTCCCCAGCCCTCACCCATGACCACCAGAGGCAAGGTTTGGAGAAGGTTTGGTAAGCTGTGTTATCAAGAATGGAGTAGTTGGCCAAGTGGAGGAGGTGGAAAGAAGAAGGAATCGAACGGGCGAAGCAGAGGCATTAAAGGATATGTTGTGTGTGAGGAACTCTATCACGGGGATGACGGGCAGTGAGATTTGGAACGGGGAGTAGCAGCAATCCAGTGGGGAGGTACAAAAGGGTCAGCTCAAGGGGAATCTTCTTCGTCCTGCTAAGGAGCTTGAGTGTTTTTGTTTGTGTGTTGGAAGCTGAAAAAGAGCTTTGCTTGGGGAGGCTAGAAGTAGTAGGGTCAGCTAATAGATATTTGATGGATCTTCCTCCTAAGAAATGATGACACAAAGTAGGATGGATCAAGAAAGGGAATCAAGGGGCGCCTGGGTGGCTCAGTTGGTTAAGTGACTGCCTTCGGCTCAGGTCATGATCCTGGAGTCCCTGGATCGAGTCCCACATCGGGCTCCCTGCTCGGCGGGGAGTCTGCTTCTCCCTCTGACCCTCCCCCCTCTCATGTGCTCTCTCTCTCATTCTCCCTCTCAAATAAATAAATAAAATCTTAAAAAAAAAAAAAAGAAAGGGAATCAAAAAATACTTAGGATTTCCAGTTTTAAGATGCTGGATTGGATACATGCATTTTTATCTCTGTTCCCTTCTGAAACCCCACGAAAACAGCAGTAAATTATTTTTTAAGTATAAATCTCCAAGACAAAGAGAATAGATGAAGAGTCAATAGCAATAAGCTTTCAGAAATCTAAAAGCAGACAACTAGTTGGTAATTGACAAGCAAATCCAGTGAAACTGGATTCTACCCAAGCAATGAACAAAACCAAAAAACACCTGATCTGCGCCATGGGAGCCCCATAGGCAGAGGCACAAGTAACACTGTGCATCATCTCTAGCCCCTAGAACATCACTGTCCATAAAAACACAGTGTGAGCCACGTACATGATTTTACATTTTCTGGTATCCTCATGTGAAAAAAAAGGAAAAAGAGGGGAGCCTGTGTGGATTAGTTGGTTAAGTGTCTGACTGTTGATTTCAGCTCAGGTCATGATCTCAGAGCCTTGGGATTCAGCCCTGCGCTGGGCTCCACACTCAGGAGTCTGCTTGAGGTTCTCTCTCTCCCTCTACCTTGGCGCCTCCCCCTGCTCACTCACTCTCTCTTTCTATAAATAAATAAATAAATAAATAAATAAATAAATAAATATTTTTACGAGACCGACACCTTACCACTTGGCCACCGTGCCAATAAAATATTTTTAAAAAGGAAAAAGAAACAGATCAAATTAACCTTATTAATGTACTTTATTTAGGGGTGCCTGAGCGGCTCAGTCAGTTAAGCATTGGACTTGATTTCAGCTCAGGTCATGATCTCAGGGTCCTGGGATCAAGCCCCGAGTCCAGCTCCATGCTCAGCAGGGAATCTGCTTGAGAGTCTCTTTCTCCTTTCCCTCTCCCTTTGCCCCTCCCCCAACTCATGCACACTCTCTCTCTCTCTAAAATAAATAAATAAATCTTTAAAAAAATAATGTACTTTATTTAACCCAATATATCCCAAATATTATCATTATAAAAAAATGATTGGGGTGCCTGGGTGGCTCAGTCATTAAGCATCTGCCTTCGGCTCAGTTCATGATCCCAGGGTCCTGGGATTGAGCCCTGCATCGGGCTCCCTGCTCCACGGAAAGCCTGCTTCTCCCTCTCCCACTCCCCCTGCTTGTGTTCCCTCTCTCGCTGTGTCTCTCTCTGTCAAATAAATAAATAAAATCTTTAAAAAAAAATATTGATGAGATCTTTTACATTCTTAATTTTCAAAGTACAGTGTGCATTTGACACAACACATCAATGTTTGTTTATTAATTTTAATTCCACTGTAGTTAACATACAGTATTATATTAATTTCAGGTGTACAATATAGTGATTTAACACTTCCACATATTACTCTCTGCTCATCAATCTTATTCCCCATCACCTATTTCACCCAATCCCCCACCCACCTCCCCTCTGGTAACCACCAGTTTGTTCTCTATAGTTAAGAGTCTGTCTTTTGGTTTGTCTCTTTTTTTCCCCCTTTTATTTACTTTGTTTCTTAAATTCCACATATGAATGAAATCATATGGTATTTGTCTTTCTCTGGCTGGCTTCTTTCTCTTAGCATTATACTCTCTAGATCCATCCACATTGATGCAAATGGCAAGATTTCATTCTTTTTTATGGCTGAATTATATTCCATTGTATATATATATACCACATCTTTATCCAATACCTGGGCTACTTCCATAATTTGGCTATTATAAATAATGCTGCAATAAACACATATCCCTTTGAATTAGGGTTTTCATATTCTTAAGGTGAATACTCACTAGTGCAATTACTGGATCGTAGGGTAGTTCTATTTTTAATTATTTGAGGAAACTCCATACTGTTTTCCATAGTGGCTGCACCAGTTTGCATTCCCACCAATAGTGCACAAGAGTTCCCTTTGTCTCCACATCCTCGCCAACACTTGTTTCTTGAGTTTTTTATTTTAGCCATTCTGACAGGTGTGAGGTGATATCTAATTGTGGTTTTGATTTGCATTTTCCTGATGATGAGCGATGTTGAGCATCTTTTCATGTGTCTGTTGGCACTCTATATATATTGCTTGGAGAAATGTCTGTCCATGTCTTCTGCCCATTTTCTAATTGAATTATGTGTTTTTTGGATGTAGAGTTTTATAAGTTCTTTATATTTTTGGAATATAACCCTTTATTGGATATATCATTTACAAATATCCTCTCCCATTCAGTAGGTTGTCTTTAAGTTTTGTTGATTGTTTCCTTTGCTGTGCAGAAGCTTTTAATTTTGATGTAGTCCCAATAGTTTATTTTTGCTTCTGTTTCCCTTGCCTCAGGAGACTTATCTAGAAAAATATTGCTATGGCCAATGTTAGAGACATTACTGCCTGTACTCTCTTCTTCCTGTACTCTCTTTTAGGATTTTTATGGTTCCAGGTCTCATATTTAGGTCCTTAATCCATTTTGAATTTATTTTTGTATATGATGTAAGAAAGTGATCCAGTTTCATTCTTTTGCATGTTGCTGTCCATTTTCTCCAACACCATTTGTTGAAGAGACTTTTTCCCATTGCATATTCTTGCCTTCTTTGTTAAAGATTAATTGACCATATAATTGTGGGTTTATTTCTGGATTTTCTATTCTCTTCCATTGATCTATGTGTTTATTTTGTGGCAGTACCACACTGTTTTGATTACTACAGCTTTATAATATAACTTGAAGTCTGGAACTGTGATACCACCAGTTTCATTTTTCTTTTTCAAGATTCCTTTGGCTATTCAAGGTCTTTTGTGGTTCCATGCAAATTTTAGGATTTTCATTCTGTGAAAAATGCTCCTGGTATTTTGATAGGGATTGCATTAAGTCTGTAGATTGCTTTAGGTAGTGGAGACATTTTAACAATATTTGTTCTTCCAATACATGAGCATGGAATGTCTTTTAATTTCTTTGTGCTGTCTTCAATTTCTTTCATCAGTATTTTATAGTTTTCAGAGTACAGGTCTCTCACCTCTTTGGTTAAGTTTATTCCTAGGTATTTTATTATTTTTGTTGTCATTGTAAATGGGGTTATTTTCTTAAGTTCTCTTTCTGCTGCTTCATTATTAGTGTATAGAAATGCAATGGATTTCTGTACATGGATTTTGTATCCTGTGACCTCACTAAATTCATTTATCAATTCTAGTAGTTTCTTTGGTGGAATCTTTAGGGTTTTGTATGTATAGTATCATATCATCTGCAAATAGTGAAAGTTTTACTTCTTCCTTACTGATTTGGATGCCTTTTATTTATTTTTCTTGTCTGATTGCTGTGGCTAGGACTTCAGTACTATGTTGAATAAAAGTGGTGCAAGTGGGGACGCCTGGGTGGCTCCGTCGGTTAAGCATCTGCCTTCAACTCAGGTTGTGATCCCAGAGTCCTGGGATCAAGCCTGCTTCTCCCTCTCTCTCTGCCCCTCCCCCTGGCTCGTGCTCGCTCACTCTCTCTCTCAAATAGATAAATAAAACCTTAAAAAAAAGTGGTGAGAGTGGACATCCTTGTCTTGTTCCTGATCTTAGGGGACAAATTCTCAGTTTTTCCCCATTGAGTATGATGTTTGCTGTGGGTTTTTCATATAAGGCTTTTATTACATTGAGGTATGTTTCCCTCTAAACCTACTTTGTTGAGGGTTTTTAACATGAATGGATGTTGTACTTCATCAGATAACTTTTTATGCTTCTATTAAAATGATCGTATGGTTTTTATCCCTTCTCTTATTGATGTGATGTATCATACTGATTGATTTATTTGTGAATATTGAACCACCTTTGTCTACTGGGAATAAATCCCACTTGAGCATGGTGAGTGATTTTTTTTAATATATTGTTGGATTTGGTTTGCTAATATTTTGTTGAAGATTTTTGCATCTATATTCATCAGAGATATTGGCCTGTAGTTCTCTTTTTTTGTGGTGTCTTTATCTGGTTTTGGTATCAGGTTAATGCTGGCCTCATAGAATGAATTTGGAAATTCTCCTTCCTTTTTTATTTTTTGGAATAGTTTGAGAAGAATAGGTATTAACTCTTCTTTATTTTTTTTAAGAATTATTTATTTATTTAAGAGCGAGACAGAGAGAGGGCTTGAGTCGGGAAGGGGCAGAGGGAGAGGGAGAGAAAATCCCAAGCAGACTCCCTCCTCAGTGTGGAGCCCAACATGGGGCTTGATCCCAGGACCCTGAGATCATGATCTGAGCCAAAATAAGAGATGGACACCTAACCAACTGAGCTACCCAGGCGCCCTGGTATTAACTCTTCTTTAAATGTTTGCTAGACTTTACCTGTGAAGCCATCTGGTCCTGGACTTTTATTTGTTGGGAAAGTTTTGTTTACTAATTCAATTTCATTGCTGGTAATCATTCTGCTCAAATTTTCTATTTCTTCCTGCTCCTGATTTGGTAGATTGTATGTTTCTAGGAATGTATCCAGTTCTTCCAGGTTGTCCAATTCATTGGCATGTAATTTTTCATTAAATTCTCTTCCAATCCTTTGTATTTCTGTGGTATCGGCTGTTATTTTTCCTCTTTCACTTGTGATTTTATTTGTGTCCTCTCTCTCTCTGATGTGATGAGTATGGCTAGAAATTTATCAATTTTGAAGATCTTTTAAAAAAACCAGCTCCTGGTTTCATTGATCTTTTCTGTTTTTTTGTTTTGTTTTGTTTTGTTTTAGTTTCTACATCATTTATTTCTGCTCTAATGTTTATTATTTCCTTCCTTTTGCTGGGTTTGGGTTGTTGTTCTTTTTCTAGCTCCTTTACATATAAGGTTAGGTTGTTAATTTGAGATTTTTCTTGTTTCTGGAGGTAGGCCAGGATTGCTGTAAATTTCCCTCTTAAAACCACTTTTGCTGCATCCCAAAGATTTTGGACCATTGTGTTTTCATTTTGACTTGTCTGCATGTAATTTTTTAATTTCATTTTTGATTTCTTGGTTGATCCATTCATTGTTTAGTACCATATTATTTAATCTCCATGTATTTGTGTTTTTTCTAGATTTTTTTCTTGTGGTTCATTTCTAGTTTCATAGAGTTGTGGTCAGAAAAGATGCATGATATGACTTCAATCTTTTTGAATTTGTTGAGGCTTTGTTTTGTGGCCTAATATGTGATCCATTATGGAGAATGTTCCATGTGCACTTGAAAAAGAATGGGTATTCTGCTGTTTTAGGAATGTTCTGAATATATGTGTTAAATACAGCTGGCCCAGTGTGTCATTCAAAGCCATGGTTTCCTTGTTGATTTTCTCTTTGGATGATGTAATTGGGGTGTTAAAAACCATAATATTATTGTATTACCATTGATTAGTTCCTTTACGTTTCTTATCAACTATTTTATGTATTTGGGTGCTCCCATGTTGGGTGCATAAATATTTACAATTTTATATCTTCTTGTTGAATTGTCCGCTTTATTATTATGTAGTGTCCTTCTTTGTTTCTTGTTACAGTCTTTGTTTTAAAGTCCCTTTTGTCTCGGCTTTCTTTTGAAAGTTTGCATGATGTTTCTCTACCCCCTCACTTTAAATCTGCAGGTGTCTTTAGGTTTAAAATGAGTCTTTTATAGACAGCATATCAATGGGTCTTGTTTTTTATCCATTCTAACACCCTATGTCTTTTGATTAGAGTTTTTAGTCCATTTACATTCAAAGTAATTATTGATAGATATGTGTTTATTGACATTTTGTTATTTGTTTGGTGGTTGTTTTGTAGTTCTTCTCTGTTTGTTCTCTCATGGCTTGTTAGCTTTCTTTAGTGATTTATTTGGATTTCTTTCTCTTTATTTTTTTGCATACGTATTATTGGTTTTTGATTTGTGGTTACCATTAGGCTTGTATATAACATCTTCTGCATATAGCAGTCTACATTAAGTTGATGGTTGCTTTAGTTTGAACCCATTCTTTACTCTTCTCCCCCAATCCCACGTTTTAGGTATATATTGTCATACTTTACATCCTTTTATTTTGTGAGTACCTTGACTGACTTTTGCAGATATACTTATTTTTACTGCTTTTGTCCTTCCTACTTTTCTTACTCTTACTTATAGTCCTTCCTTTCCACTCAGAGTGTCCCATTTCACATTTCTTGTAGTGCTGGTTTAGTGGTCATGAACTCCTTTAGCTTTTGTTTGTCTGGGAAACTCTTTATTTCTCCTTCTATTCCAAATGATAGCCTGGCTGGATAGAGTATTTTTAGCTGCAGATTTTTCCTTTTCAGCATTTTGAATATATCATGCTACTGCCTTCTGGCCTGCAGAGTTTCTGTGGAGAAATCTGCTGATAGCCTTACAGGGGTTTTGCCCTGTATGTAACTATCTTCTTTTCTCTAGCTGCTTTTAAAATTCTCTTTTTCATTACTTTTTGTCATCTTAATTACTGTGTGTCTTGAAGTGGACCTCCTTGGGTTCATTTTATTGGGGCATCTCTGTGCCTCCTGAATCTGGATATCTATTTCCTTGCCCAGATTCAGGAAGTTTTCAATATTATTTCTTCAAATAAATCTTCTGCCCCCTTTCCTCTCTTCTGGGATTCCCATAATCTGAATGTTATTACACTTGATGGGGTCACTGAGTTCGCTAAGTCTATTCTCATTTTGCATAATTTCTTTTTCTCTTACCTGCTCAGCTTGATTACTTTCCGTTACTCTGTCCTCCAAGCTTTTGCTAATTCATTCTTCTGCTTTCTCTAGCCTACTATTTATTCCATCTAGTGTATTTTTAATTTCATTTATTGTGTTCATCTCTGATTGGGTTTTTTTAATCTCTTTGTTAAGGGTCTCCCTGATGTCTTCCACTCTTTTCTCAAATCCAGTGAGTATTTTTCTTGTCATTACTTCAAATTCTCTATAGGCATATTGCTTATATCTATTTCACTTAGGTCTCTTACTGTGGCTTTGTCTTGTTCTTTCATTTGGGACCTATTCCTCTGTCTCCTCATTTTGTCTCTCTGTGTTACTGTGTGTTAGGAAGGTCAGCTATATCTTCTGCTCTTGAAAGTAATGGCCTTGTGAAGAAGAGGTCCTGTAGCACCCTGCAGTGCAATGTCCCCTGTTTACCAGAACCTGGTATTTCAAGGGTATCTCCCATGTGTATTGCATGTGCCCTGCTGTTGTGTCTTGGCCATTTTTTCCTTCAGTCTAGTGGTCTGCAGAGGCTCTCTTTGCCTGTGGTGGGTAGTGTTGGATCCCTCTTGTGTTTGTGGACCAATTTTAATAAGGCATGTGCCGATCTTCCATGGACGGTGACCCACCAGTGCCTTCAGACTGAGGTCCTGCAGAGCGTGCAGATGGGAGATGTGGTGTTGGCAAGGTTTATGGGTGGTCTTCTCAGGGATGGGACCTGCAGCAGTGGGACTGAGGCAAGCATGACTGGGAAGAGTGGATCCACCATTCCAGATCTTGGTGTGAGCAAGTTAGGTAATGAGTGTCAGTGCAGCTCAGGTTCCTACAGGTGTTTTTGCTGGGGGTGGGGGAGGGAAATGGCACCTGTCAGCTCCTTTGTTCCTGGAGGAATCTCCCTGTGAACCCTGCCCCTCCAGGACACACTTTGAGATGCCCCAGTTTTCAAACTGCTGCTTCTACACTGTATCTCATTGGGCTGTTTGTCATGCTTTGTCTTTAAGGTTGGGGAGTTGGCTTCCGAGTCTCACCCTCCAGGCTCCCCCAGAGCCAAACCTGATTTTTAAAGTTCTAGGCTTTAAGTCCTGCTGGTTAAAATTTGGCCACTCTGGCTTTCAAAGCCAAATGCTATGGGGATTCATCTTCCCTGTGCAGGCTCCCTAGTGTGAGAGTCTGTTTCTCTCCCATCTCCACACCCACGGCTCCATCTCAAGGACAGCTCTGTTCTGTTTGGTTTCCCCACCACATTTCCATCCTTCCTAATCTCTTCGATGTGGCTTTTTCTCTACTTTTAGTTGTGGAGTTTGTTCTACCTGTCTTCAGGTCATTTTCTGGGTTTATTACACTGATGTGAGTGTTAACTAGTTGTATCCATGGGATGAGGTGAGCTTACGGTCCTCCTACTCCACCATCTTCCCCAACACTCCAGCATACATTAATTTGAACTAAATTTTCATTGAAAATATTTGACCTATGTTTAAAAGCAGATCCACATACCTAAGTTGTTCCAAAATTTGTGAAAGTTTCCCAATACCAAATAGAATATGCAGTTTTAAGAATAAATTAGAATTAAAAATTTAGTTCCTCAGTCACACTAGCCACATTTCAAGTGCTGATAGCCCCATGTGGCTAGAGGCTACTGTATGGGCAGCACAGGTCTAGGATCTCTGGATTAAGGGACACCAAGTCCAACTGATACCAGGGGCACCATACTAAAAACAGACAAATTAGAAAAGTGCTTATCTACATACTTCATGTTGAGACTTCCAGCCTTTTTCTCCAAATGGCCTCTGGTGATTGGTGTTAAACTAGGCTCATTCCCTCCAGGCAGGAAACTGGAAGAGTCTTCTCTAGAAAATCTGACCAGTCCAAAAGAAAGACTCAAACCTATGCTATAGGTTTGACCCTATATTGAGGCCCACAGTTGGTGTGTCCCAGCCATGAACAGACAAAAGACAGACAGACAAGAATCCCCAAACATATGAGGAATGTCCCCACCCGGGAGACAGACTAAAACAAATGGGAAAAATAATGTGAGGGACAGACTATACAGGAAAAGAAAATAGCCAAATGCCTATTGCCTATTGATAATAACCCTAGAGAGGTATGTGAAGCTTTTGAATACACTAAATTAGAACAGGATAGTATTATAAAACAATATTCAGAATATAAACAACAAATAAGAGTTCTTGGAAATGAACAGAAACCTGTGAACAGAAATGAAAGATTTAACACAAGGGCTGGAAGATAACAACTGAGTAAACCACAGAAAGTACAGCAAAAAGATAAGGAGATGGAAAATGAGAGAGAGAAGGTTAAAAATTAGCAGATATCTCAGAAGATCTGGTATCTGACAGATAGGAACTGTAGATCTAAAGAAGAGAAAATAGTGCGGAGGGAAACATTTAAACAATTTTTTTCCCCAATATCCTAGAGCTGAAGGACTTGAGTTTCCATAATGAAAGGGCCCATTGAGAATCCAGCACAAGGGATAAAAATAGTCACTTTAAGGCATAGAAGACAAATTTCAGAACCCTGGGGACAAACAAAATACCCTAAAAGCTTACAGGAAGAGGGAAGAAATGATTACAGATAATGGATCAAAATATGATCGACATGAGACTTCCTAACAGCAGCTATGAAATCTAGAAGAAATGAAGCAATGCCATCAAAATACTGAGGGAAGGGGTGCCTGGGTGGCTCAGTCGTTAGGCATCTGCCTTCGGCTCGGGTCATGATCCCAGGGTCCTGGGATCGAGCCCCGCATCGGGCTCCCTGCTCGGCGGGAGGCCTGCTTCTCCCTCTCCCACTCCCCCTGCTTGTGTTCCCTCTCTCACTGTGTCTCTGACAAATAAATAAATAAAATCTTAAAAAAAAAAATACTGAGGGAAAATAATATTCAACTCAGAATTCTATACCCATTTAAAATATCAAATAAATGTGAAAGAAGAATACAAACATTTAGAGACTCACCAAGTTAAAAAAGAAAAATACCAGGGCGCCTGGGTGGCTCAGTTGGGTAAGCGTCCAACTCTTGGTTTGGGCTCAGGTCATGATCTCTGGGTCATGAAATTGAGCCCTATGTCAGGCTCTGCACTCAGCAGGGAGTTTGCTTGAGATTCTCTTCCTCTCTTTCTACCCCCACCCCCACTCACATTCTCTTTCTCTCTCTCTCAAATAAATAAATAAATAAAATGAAAAACACTACCTGTGAGCCCTTTCTCAGAAAGTTATGGAGGATATGCTATACCAAAATGAGGAAGTAGATGAAGAAAGAAGATGATGGGGTCAGGAAACAGGGGACCTGACACAGTGAGGAGCAAAGGAGCTTCTAGGCTGCTGGTGAAGAATGATGGGGTGTGGTCTCTCTGCAGCAGGCATAGTGGTCAGCAGCCCAGCTCAGAGTTGATCAGAAGCTTCCCAAGCAACTCCTTCAAGATGCTGATAAACTATATGTTGAATATACTGAGAGGAGATCTAGACATCTGGGAGAGGGCTTAGGGGTTGAATTACTGATGAGGACAAAGAAAACTATGGAAAAATTGTAATGGAAGATAATTATAAATTCCATGGAGAACAAAAAGTTGTACAAGAAAGGACAAATAATAACAGCTGCAAATAAAATGTCCATAGTCACAATCACACAGATGCAGAATCTTGATCAAACTGCAGTGATCATATAAATATAAAGGGAGGCTAGGGGAGTTGCAGAAGTGTGTGGTGTGTGTACACGAGGAGATAAGGGTGAAAAAACTAAACTGCCACCACTGAGGAGTCAACAGATGAGACTAACACTGAACTACAGGAAGTAGAAGTATGAACATACAGTTCAGAGCTGGAGGTAAATACTAACATAACCACAAAAGGAGAGGGGACTGGACAAGTTGGAGAAACCTAGGGTGGGGAGTACAGTAGTTTTGTAAAGGACTTGTAGAAATACCTGACTCTTTAAACTATGGTCACATTTTAACTTTATAAAAATAAAATAAAGAACTATTTAGACACCACGATGGACAGAATTTTCTCAGTGTGGGGGAAAAAGAGGCAAGAGCCTGGACTGTCATAACAAAATACCATAGGCTAGGTGGCTTAACCAATAGGAATTTATTCTCCCAGTTCTGGAGACTGGGAGGCCGAGCAGGGTCAGTTCTAGGTGATGGCTCTCTTCTTTGCAGATGGCCACCTTCTTGCTGTGTCCTCACATGTCCTCTTCCCATAAAACCACAGTCATACTGGATTAGCACCCCTGCATGACCTCATTCGATCTTAATTACCATTCTGTCTCCAGACACAGTGGCATTGGGGATTAAGGGCTTCAACATTTGAATTTGAGGCGGGGGGATGAGGAGGCAAACCTAGATTCTATATGTTACAAATTCTATTTTCACCATAGCACACTGCCCTTTTTCCCTCTAAACTATGGAAATTTTCTTGAGCAATAGGGTAGAAGTAGAGGGTGGGTGGTAGTCATTCTTTAAGTTGGTTCCAGGCAGAAGGAACTCCTTCTAATGGCATTTCCATAATTAGAATGCATTTTTTTCTGATAGTTATAATTTAGGCAATTGCAGTGACATTCAGCTGAAACCTGGCATGCAAGATGTTCCCTTTTCTTAAAAGTTCACTTTTAATTGGCTTCAGTTCTTTGCAAGTCTGGAAGAAGTGCAGAATGTGTCTTTACGACATTTCCAATGTTAAAGTCGGTTTGACACAAGTACTCAGTCCCTGGAGTTTATTCTGAGTTCCCTGGTCAGAGACAGGGAGGACTGGGTAGAAGAGACAGCCAAAGAGGAAAGGAGGGAGGGAGGAGAGGAGGGGCCTTGTTGGACAAAAGGAAGACATACATTCTATAAACAAGATGGAGTAGGAAATACCCTGCAAAGAGATTGCACTCCCTCACTCCACACAGATCTTCAGGGACACATGGGCTGCAACCATGCTACCTCACTCTATCAGTTTGGACAGTTCTTACTGGGTCTCCTACCATAATGACAGTGGGTACCCTCAGAAGAAACTGGACTGTGTTTGAACAAGTGAGAGGAGAATTAAAATAAGACTTCTCTAGAATTCTCCATGCATTTCTGGGCTTAAGGAATACCCCAAATCCTGCAGAGTTATAGAATTTGTATTAAATGAGGAGAAAAAACCAGGGAACCAGAGTAATGTTGTGGGGAGAACAAAGGATGTAGTGTAGCCAGAAGTTATAGATTTAGGTCACAGCCCTACTCTGCTGCTTGATGTCTATGTAAACTTCTTAAGCCTCCTGGGCTGAAAAAAAATTGAGTTACTAGTCCCAACATTATTGTGAGGACTAAATGTAGCATTATTTTTAGCTTAGTTCAAACTACCGTTTCTTACTATAGCAGGCTAGATAGAGATTCTTACAAACCCTTGTACTATGTTAAAGTACGGTGATAAATAAGTTAGGAAGAAAGTCATAAATCCTCAGAGGCCAAAAATAGGTAAGGGTGGAAACCTAAAGAATACTGAAACCAATGTTTGTTCAAGGGCATTTGGCAAATCCAGGTGACCTTGAGCTTCAGTATTCATGCCCTTGCAGCTCATAGGAAACAAGAGACAAAGGCTGGGACACCTGGGTGGCTCAGTCCATTAAGTGTCTGCCTTCGGCTCAGGTCATGATCACAGGGTCCTGGGATTGAGTCCCACATCCGGCTCCTTGCTCAGCAGAGAGCCTGCTTCTCCCTCTGCCTGCCGCTCCCCCTGCTGTTTGCTCTCTCTCTCTCTCTCTGACAAAAAAATAAATAAAATCTTAAAAAAAAAAAAAAAAGAGAGACAGACAAAGGCTATGGCCCATCCAAAGGGGGGGGGGTCTAGCAGGAGAAACACCCCCTGCATAAAGCTAGGAACCCAAAGAGCTATGTCCTCAAAGGGTGAAGTAGAAATAAGAGCCCAGCCCTCACCAGCAGGGACAGTAAAGAAAATTGACTCCTTCAGACCTTGGCTTCTAAGTGGAGAGGACAAAATTTTCAGAGAATTGAAACTACAAATCAGGTCCTAATCAGGATTTGAAGCTCAAATTTTTATTACTTGGGTTGTCCACAAAACCTCAAACTGCGAATGAACCTTAAAGAGGTCCTTGCTTAATTGTGTCCCCAGGAGCGCATCGGAAACAAATCCTTTCTGAAGAAACTCATCTTCAACCCTGGCCTCAAATAATTCCTATGGATAAAGTTCCAAGGAATATGCAGTTTTACTCAAAAACAAAACAAAGCAAAACACACAGGGAAACATGACACCATGAGTAAACACCAGCAGAAACAGTATCAACCTCATCACACTTAGACAAACTTCAGATATCAGAATTAACAGACACAAAATATAAAATATGTTTGATACATTTGTGAATAAAAAGACTAACTGTAGGGAGAACTATAAGTATGAGCAAACAGATCTGAAAAAGAATCAAATATACCATCTATAAATAAAAAGTATAAATTGAAAAAAAAATCAATGAATGGGTGTAACATTTCTAGATACACCTATAGAGTTTTTGTCAACTTTAAGGCAAATCCCAAATGCAGCACAGAAGTAATATATATATATATAATATATAGAGGTTACATATATAATATACAGAGGTTAAACATATATATTAGATAGATAGATAGATAGATAGATAGATAGATAGATAGATAGACAGGCAGATAATATATGAAAGAGAGGTTAAGAGACAAGGAGGCTTGGGGCACCTGGGGGGCTCAGTCGTTAAGCGTCTGCCTTCGGCTCAGGTCATGATCCCAGGGTCCTGGGATCGAGCCCCGCATGGGGCTCCCTGTTCAGCGGGAAGCCTGCTTCTCCCTCTCCCACTCCCCCTGCGTGTGTTCCCTCTCTCGCTGTGTCTCTCTCTGTCAAATAAATAAATAAAATCTTTAAAAAGAGAGACAAGGAGGCTAATGTGAGACAGTGTAACTTCTAACTAGTTTCTAGAGGGGAGGAAAGAGTGAGGGGAGAAGCATTATTTGAAGGACTGATGGCTGGGATTTTTTCAAAACTGAAAAACATTAATATTCAGGTTCAGCAAATTCCAAGCAGAATAATTAAAACAAAATCCACTCCTAGACATGTGCACAAACCCAAAGGCAAAGAAAGAACCTTTAAAATAAGCAAGGAAAAAAAAGACAAAAAACAATCAGACCAAGAGGTGACTCCTCAGTGAAAGCCAAAAGACAGTGGAATGCTATCTTCAGGCGCTGAGAAAATAATAAATTGTACACCCAGCAAAAATGACTGTCAAAATGGGGGTGAAGTTTTCAGACAAGAATTGAGTGAGACAGGTGTCATCAGAAGACCTTCCCTGTGTCGGTTTTCAAATTATTGTCTCTCAGCTTCACATTTGCCCTCTGCTCTGCAAAAGTGGGGATGGGCTGTTGAAAGATGTTTCCTTTGCCAGCTGGTATCATGTTAGGCTTTGTCAACGGAGGGCACCGGAAGGATGTTGCAGGACAGGAGTTTTCCTGGCTCCAGTTCTCCACCCCTCAGCCCGGCTTCTCCAGCACCTGGTTCCTCCATGGCCTGGCAACCAGCAGCGCCGGCAGCTGCCCCCAGAAACTCCCTCAGGTGTGGTATTGTAGTGGAGCGACCCTGGCAAGACAACTCCCGATGAATAGCTCTCCTTGGCAACCTAGAGGACACATTCCCAGCAAGTTCCTGCAATGCAGCCCCCCAGCAACTTAAACTGGCTGCCACCCATAGCTGCGATTCCTGTATTCTTTAAAGTGCTCTTTGCTACTTATTAGCCAATCCTTTATTATTCCAGTCCCCATTATTGTTACTAATTCTTTACATTAAACTTTCCCTGCTAAAATTACTGTGTGGTTTCTCTCAGCTGATTGAACGCTGACTGACATATTCACTAAAGGACATCCTTATCCAGAAGAACAGTGGTCACAGAATGAAGGTCTGAGATACAATAAGGAGAGAAAGTGGTAAATATGGGTAAATCTAAAAAACACACGTTTATTTCCTCCTTTCATTTTCCTAAGCCTCCTACTTGTAGAGCAAATCTCCAGAAAAGTCTCCCTTTGGTCTTCCCCTCTCCGCAGAGCCTGAATGGTGGTCTGAAGCAAGCATGAGCTTTGGAGTCAGACTGACCCGGGTGAAAGTCACAGCTCTGCCACTTGCCAGCTTTGTGACCTCAGAGAGATTTCCTAAGCTCCTTAAGCCATTTTCCTCCTCTGAAGACTGGGATGACAATGACTAACTCATCCATTTGCCATGAGACTTAGCTGAGATCACCTATATCCTATATGAAAATACCTGGAATATAGTAGGTCTCCTCTGTTTCTTTTGAAGAAACCATTGTGAAAGACACTTCCTGCCACAGACCCTTGAATCCCTCTCCTGGTCATACAGCTTGCTTTCCTCCAGAGGACCTGTATGCTCTTGAAAGGAATTTCCCCGTGTTCTTTTCCTAATGGGTTTATTTCATTAGCTGATGTCTGTGCATAGCCCAGGAGAAGAAGAGTGATGAGCCAGCCCTTTTTACCACCTGGTTCTCTTCCCTACCTGATGGACTTCTAAATCTTTGAATCTGAAAATCTGAGCCCTGGGTATCTGGCCCTTACGCTGTAATTGATCCAGGAGAGACCAACTGTCCTGAGCCAAGGAGGAAGTGGCAAGGCAAGATAAATGCTTACACGTTCTCTAAGGATATTTGCTGTGCTGTGAGTTTTAAGTCAGCCCATCTTTGCTGGCACTGGCTGAGCCAAAACCTTATGTAGTACACAGGACTGGTGGGGATGGGCTAAGTCTGACATCAAGACTCTTCCCCCAGGTCTATAGCATAATCTGAGTATCAGCCAGTTCTGCTCACCCACCCGCCATATGTTTGAGTCTGGCCTGTTTGAACACACACCCACTAGACCCTGTACTACTCAGACATTCAGCCCCTCAGTCATTATAGCATTAGCGACACAAATTGCATTCTGTGGGCAAAGCCCAGCATGAGGACCGGGGCCAAACGAATGAGAAATTACACATGGCCTCTGTCCCTGGGAGCTCATCCAAATAAAACCTAGGGAACTCACAGTTCACAATCTTATGATGACCTCAAAAGTTGTCTAGTGCCCCCTCCTCCCCAACCCAGGACTTTCAGCCTCTGATGGGCTGTTTCAGGGTGGGGAGTGTAGATTCTTCAGGGATGGGTCTCCCAGGAGAGAAGAGCTGAGCATGAGAAAATTCTTCTGGGCTTGCTCCTGAAAATTTCCTTCCATGCATAAAAGAGTATATGATGCTGAACCCCAAAGATTGAATACAGAAGCCAGTATCTGAACTACAGATATAAGGGGTGATTCCAGTGTCCCATGACTGGCAGCCAGAGGACAGTGTTCAGTGAGCGCTTCATGGCAGCAGTGACCATTTACCTACGCACTTGAGTTGGCACCTTCCATTGATGTCTGATGAATCAAAAACTCTCTCCGTAAAGAGAAGGATTTCCACTTCTGGGAAGATGGAACAAAAACTTTCCCCTGTTCCTCCTGCTAGATACAATTAAAAGCCCTTGATATTATATTCAAAAGAGAACATAAGAAGCATCTGAAAGATGGACAGAAGTAGGCAAATCAGCTAGAGACCATGGAAACAAGGAAAGAGATGGTGATGAGCTGCCTGGGTTTTATTTTTGCCTCATCTATCCTAGACGCATGGAGCTAAAGAAGCCAGCAAACTGAACATGCCAGGAGATACATGGGGAAAAAAAAAAAAAAAGCTTTCTCTCTCTAGCCAAAGAATCAGAAAAGGAGCAGCCTAGGAAGACAGAAAACTTTTAACCAATAACCTCTCTACTTCAGTCAAACACCACATTAAAAAAATCTCTGGCTGCATCCCCATCCATGCCAGCGAAGGTCAAGTGAGGAGCCTAGTCTTCTATTCCTGTGAGGTTGTAACAAGGCACCTTAACAACCCAGTGAGAATGGTGTCAAAGAAGGACAAATAGAGAGCTGAGACTTATGTCCCCACCAGACAGTAATGAGGCCAACCACCACCCCTCCTACAGTGATAGAGGCCACATGGGGATTCTGGATTTTCATCCCCACCTGGCAGTAATGAAGCAGCAACCCTCCTCCCCATCAGAGCCGTGTCAGAGAAAACCAAGTAAAGTAGAAGGTTTGAATAACATCCAGGGCCTCATAAATATAATGCAAAAATGTCTAGGTTTCAAGCAAACATCTCTTACCATTATCAAGAACCAGAAAAATATCAAACTGGATGAAAAAATACAATCAAAGATGCCAAGTCCACATTGAAAGAAATATTAAAATTAACTGACGAAGATCTTAAAGTAGCCAGGTTTAAAAACAAAAAAAAAAGCTTCAGTGTACAATTACAAATATGCTTAAAACAAATGAAAAGATTGAAAAGCCTCAGCAAAGTTATAGAAGATAGGGGAACCAGATGGAAATTTTAGAACTGAAAAATACAATAACCAAAATAAAAAGTTCAGTGGATAGGCTTAACAGCAGAATGGAGGGCACAGAGGGAAAAAAATCAGCAAACTGGAAGATAGAATAATAGAAATTACTCAGTCTGAAAAACAGAAAGAAAATAGATTGTGGGGGGGGCGGAGCACAAAGCTTCAGGGACTTGTGAGACCATGATAAAACATCTAATATTCATATCATTGGAGTCCCAGAGGGAGAAGAAAAAGAGGGCAGGTATGAAAAAGAATTCAAAGAAATAATAGCTGAAAACTTCCTAAATTTGGCAAAAGACATAAGCCTGACAATTCAAGAAGATTGAAAGCCAAACAAGATAAACCCAAAGAAATTCCAAACATATATCAAAATTCTAAAAACTAAAGACAAAAAACTTTGTTGAAGTAGAAAGAGAGAAATACCTTACTGGTATGAAAAAAAAAAAACAATTTTAAATGACAGCAAATTTCTCATTCTAACTGGGAATGACCACTGGAGAATTCTACCACAGACTTAAAGAATAACACCAATTCTACACAATCTCTTCCAAGAAATAAAAGAGGAGGAATACTTCTCAATTCATTTTGTGAAACTAAGATTACCCTCATTCGAAAACCAGACAAAAACAGTACAAAAAAGAAAACTTCAGACCAATATCCCTCATTAATATAGACACAGAAATCCCTAACAAAATATTAGTAAATAGAATTCAGCAGTATATAAAAAAAAACCATACACTGTGACCAAGGAGAGTTTATTCTAGGGTTTGGAAAGCTTCCTCAATATTCATAAATCAAGCAATATAATCTACCATATTAACAGGCGAAAGTAGAAAAGTCATATGATCATATCAATTGATATAGATAAAGCATTAGACGAAATTCAGTACCCATTCATGATTTTTAAAAAACAATTTTTAAAAAAACTTCCAGGAAAACAGAAACAGAGGGGAACTTCTTCAACTTGATTAACAGCATCCGCAACAAACCTACAACTAACATTATAATAGTGAAAAGCTGAATGCTTTCCCCCTATGACTGATTGGAAACAAGTCAGGGATGTCTATTCTCATTGCTCTTACTTAACATAGGAACATGAAAGACAGTGCTGGAAGTTCTAGTCAGTGAAAGAAGGCAAGAAGAGAAGAGAAGAGAGAAGAGGAGAAGAGAGGAGAGGGGAAGAGAGGAGAAGAGAAGGCATACAGATCAGAAAGAAAGAAAACTGTCCCCATTTGCAGATGATACTATTGTCTACATAGAAAATCCCAAGGCATCTATGAAACAGCTACTAGAACTAATAAGTAAGTTCAGCAAGATCATAGGATACAAGATGAACATACAAAACTCATTGTATTTCTATGTACTAGCAGTGAACACATGAACACAGAAATTTAAAATCACTCAAAAAATGAAATATTTAGGTGTAAATCTAACAAAACAAAACAAGTACAGGACTTATATGCTGAAAACTACATGATACTGATGAGAGAAACCAAAGAGGAATTAAATAAATGGAGAAACGTTTCATGGATTTCATGGAATGGGAGACTCAACATAGTGAAGATGTCAGTTCTCTCTGAATTGATATACAGGTCTAATGCAATTCTTACCAAAATCCCAGAGAGATTTTTTTGTAGGTATAGACAAGATTATTCTGAAATTTACATGGAAAGGTACTAGGATAGTTAAAACAATTTTGAAAAAAGAAGAATAAAGTGAAAGAAATCAGTGCATCCAGTTTCAAGACTTATTATCTAGCTACACTAATCAAAACCCTGTGGTATTAGTAGAAGGATAGGCACAGTGGTCAATGGAACAGAACAGAGAACCTAGAAATAGACCCACACAAAGATGCCCAGCTGATTTTTTACAAAGGTGCAAAATCAGTACAATGGAGGAAAGATTACTTTCTCAACAATTGCTCTCTGGAGCAATTGGAAATCCACAGATCAAAAAAAATAAATCTTGACTGAAATCTCATATTATACAAAAATGAACTCAAAATGGGTCATGCACATGAATGTAAAACAAAACTATAAAACTTTTGGGGAAAAAAACATAGGGGAAAGTTTGGGAACCCAGGGATAGACAACGAGTTCTTAAACTTAATGCCAAAAGCACAGTACACAAAAGGAAAACCTGGTAAATTGGACTTCATCAAAATTAAAAACTTTTGCTCTGTGAAAATCCCTGATGGAAACACAAGCTACGGACGGGGAGAAAATATTTTCCAACCACTTATTCAACAAAGGGCTATATTCAGAATATATAAAGACTCTCAAACCTCAACAGTAGAAAAACAAACAACCCAATTAGAAAATGGGCAAAGGAAATGAAGAGATGTATTACCAGAGAGAATATACAGATGGTAAATAAGCACATGAAAACATGTTCAATCAACATCATTGCTCACTAGGGAAACGCAAATTAAAACTATAATAAGATATCACTGTACACCTATCAGAGTGGCTAAAATAAACAATAGTGACAATACCAAATGCTGACAAGGATGCAGAGGAACTAAATTGCTCACACATTGCTGGTGGGAATGGAAAATGGTACAGCCATTCCGGAAAACCATTTGGTAGTTTCTTTAAAAAGTCACCATTCAGCTCCCATACAATCCAGCAGTTGTGGTCTTCTGTACTTATCCCAGAGGAATGATGACTTTTAATCACACAAAAACCTGGGCATGAATATTTATAGCAGCTTTATTTCCAACAGCCAAAACGAACACGTCTTGGTTGTCCTTCAATGTGTGAAAGATTAAATAGTCTGTGGTACATCCGTACCATGGAATACTACTCAGCAAGAGAAAGGAATAAACCATTGATACGCACAACAGCTGGGTGGGTCTTCATAGAATTATGCTGAGTGAAAAATAATCCCAAAAGGTTACGTACTGTATAGATTCCATTTACATAACATTCTTGAGATGACAAGATTATAGAAATGGAGAACAGATCAGAGTTTGCCATGGTTCCAGGGAGGATGGGGAAGGAGGGAAGCACTTGGGACTGTAAAAAGGCAACATGAGGGATCCTTGTGGTGGTGGATGCAAATGTTCTCTGTATCTTGACAATCCATATCAATATCCTGGTTTTGATGTTGCACTAAAGTGTTGAAGAAGTTATCATTGGAGGGCGATGGGTAAAGTATAGGGGATCCCTGTATTATTTCTCTGCATATGAATCTATAATTATCTCACGAAGTTTAAATTTTTTTAAAAGTACTCTCCCCACGTCCAGTACCACCTTAATTTAGTCATTGCTCAGCTTTTTACACCAAGCTCAAAGCCAGACTGCTGGGAGCCGGAGCCAGACCTGCCCTCTCAGCATTTCCTCTCTGCTAACCGTGAAGTCAAGGGCACCTAATGGCACCAGGCCTATCAGGAAAGACTGACTCTGAAAAGACAGGAATCAGGGAGAGAAGCAAGCAAGTCTGGCATGGGAGTTTGGAGCAGCAGATGCCCCTGTCTCTGTCATCTTCCAGTGCCCACCAGAAGGTCACTAGGTCCTTGGTGGCATGAGACAATGCACCTCCCAGTCACCTGGTCTTGTCCCCATAGTGAAATATAAAGGGAGGCTTTGGTTCCTCGGATCAGGTTTGTTTAGGATGTGCAGAGTGACAGAACACCTGTGGATTATCCATTTCTTTGCCATCTAGCTGAGGCGGCATGCCTAGCAAAGCCGCAAGGAGTAAATATTGTGGAGGCGATCTAGTTATACACAGCTATGGTCTAATTCTCTTTCTCACACTCTTTTATCTGACACTCTTTTATCACCAGGTTTTCTGAAGCACCTAATACTCCCCAGCTGTGCTTCCTGCTGGTATATTTCATCAGAAGTGAGCCTAAACCGGATCTTAACCTAAAAGTCAAAGGGGTCAGGCTCTGCAGCTCGTGAATGTTGGAAGTAGCTCCTCAGAGAAAGTCTATTGGCCTTTGGGGATGTCCGGACCCAAATCAGACCACCCCTGGATTGTTGTGGGAACTTTGGGGTACGATACCTTGAGTGGAAGGTTGGCAAGCAGCTGTCTGTCCAGAAAGGATGGAAACCAGAGAAATCTGAAAGAGTTGCAGCTACCTGACCTGGAGAGAAGAATTGCCACCATGGCTGTTGTCTTTAGAAATCTGAGGGCTGTCATAGAGAAAGGGATATATGTTCTCTGTTACTCTCTGAGTGATGGCTGAAATAGCCTGAGTGAAACGTGTGGTTTTCTAGAGCGTCACCATGGTGGAATGACTTGCCTGGGTCCACAGCAAGCTCTTGAAGTCAATGCAGATTTAGGGGTGATGGTCCTTTGAAAGGAATGTTGTGGGGCAAGAACCTTAGATTATTTAAAGACTTTCAGGAGAATAAATAACTGTGGATCCTTGCAGCACTAATTCTGATGGCAAGAAGCCAGTTTGGAAAACAGGCCTGCTAGGAAGTCAGGATCCATGTGGCAGGTGGCGGTCTTCACCCAGGGACCACGACAACCTTGAGTGGCCAGTCCTGGAGAACTGCTGAGGTCAGATCCCTGTGTTCTTCAGACCCAAGTACCATGTTGAAAACCCCTGAAAGAGGAGGAAATCTCACCAGAAGAGAGCCCAGGTTGCTTCCCTACAAGGACATAGCTACCTGGATAGCAATAAAGTGTCTCAGCTAAAAGCCTTCTGTCATCCATGTACCATAAGGGCAAGGCTTTCTGGAGCTCCACTCACCATCAACAGACCAGCTAAAGCCAGCTTAGCTACATCCAGCCTGAACCACACGAGCTTGAGCAGAAACCACCTTGTAAACATTCCTGCAGGACACATGTGCTGACCTGCCTGTCCAGCCTCCTACTCCTACTGTCCAGCTGATCTTTATTTTAAACCTGAAGTCAGAAAACTTTTTCTGTCATGGGTCTGATAGTAAATATTTTAGACTTTGTTGGCCATATAGTCTCTGTTGTTGTAAATATTCAACTCTGACATGTTAGCATGAAAGCAGCCATAGACAAATGAGTGAATGTGACTGTGTCCCAATAAAAGTTTATGTACAAAAGCAGGCGATGGGCCAGATTTGGCCTGTGGGCCATGGTTTGTCAACCCATGGTCATGTAAACTCATGACCTGACAGACCAGAATCGCCCTGATTCTGAGATATATCCATCTAAAAACCCTTCTTCCCTGTGCCTGGCCAATCTCCCAACCTCTTCTAGGACTTTTGGTTCCCACCTCCGCCCAGGGCTGGCCAAGGCCAGAAAGCCTATCCTTGGATATCTCCCGTATCCTCATCCCTCCCATGCTACTCCCTGCTTCTTGCTGTATTCTCCAGCACCCCCGCCCCAGTCCTCTTCATCAGCTGCTTCTTCAACCTCTCAGAAGCATCTGATCTTCCAGAAGGCTTTCTCTGCACCACCCTCCATCACTCTGCACTCTGGACTGAGCCAGAGGCCCCTCCATTCCACTCCCACAATACTCCATGATTTCCACATTGTTTGAAAATTATCTGTTTGTTGGTCTGACTCTCTAATTAGGTTGTGGATTCCTGGAGGGCAAGAATAGAGTTTTACTCATTTATGTGTCCCTAGGACCCAGCCCTGACTCAGAGTAGGTACCCATTATGACTGACAGAACAGTCAGCTGGACGAATGAATCACCATGCACAGCCCTTTGCAGGGAGTTACCATGCTCTGCATACACATTTCCTCATCCCCTAGCATATTGCCCTGGAGCTTTGTGCAGTCATTCCCCCATGTCTGACTCCCGTTGCCATCCCCCGCACCATCTGCATGTCTAATGTTTTCACATTCAATTCTCTCCTTGAAGGATAAAGCCTGCATGCTTCTTCCCTCTCCTTCTCTGGACTTCAGGAGACCCCCCCCTCTGCCACCTCAGCCCCTTCTTGGAAGTGAGCATGTCTCTGGCAGAGATGATTAGGGGCTTGACGCATTTGATTCCTGGGAATAAATAAGAACTTTTCAAACCTAAGAGCATCATCACCATCAGAAGATGCTCTGTTGGCTGTTAACTGGAGGAGACTGTGGGTGTCAAGAGATTGGCCATGTAAGAAGGAAAACCATGCTCAGATCCCAGCCAGAGAAGCACAGTGCTTGGGGTGAGGGAGATACAAATGGGGAGTTATGGCCAGCAGGAAAGCTGGACACCTTGCCTTCTCCAGCTCCTCCTCCCTGTCAATCCTCAAGCCAAATTTCTATACCTTTGGCCCTGGCCAGTCCTTAAGGTTTCCCTGAACCAGGATGGGGAGAGGTTAGGAGTCTCAGCTCCATTAGGGAGGGGGCCCAAAAGAACTCTGGACCTCCATATTCTCATAGACTCATTGACCTCCCCAAGCTCCTATCATGTTGACCTAGGCCATAAGACTGGGCTTCTACCTCCCATTTCCCTCCCAGCATGCCACTTCCCTGCTGGAACTGCCTGCACCATGAGCCCTGACCTCCAGGATTATAGTATAGCTCCTGACTTGCATTTTCTCTGGGGCCCAGGATCCTCCTCCTACACTTGGCCATTACCACCTGCCTGGCACTAGATGCTATGCCAGCACACAGCAGGGGCTCATTACGTGTCCATTCTGACCCTCTCTGAGTCCCACCACTTCCATGTCCTGCCTACTGCCCCTCCTCCTAGGTCCCTGCATGGTGATGCCAGCCCATGCCAGCCTTAAGTACCCTATACCCCATGGCATTTCATTTGGATACCTGGAAGCCACCACAGGACCAGCCCCACAGCTCTGCCAAGCTCTAGGCCTAATCAGCCCTGATACCTCTCCTGCCCATCAGCCTAGTCCTTCTGTGCCTCCAGAGTCGGCCCACTGAACTATCACTCATGCCAGCCAGGTACTCTGCTAAAGAAGAGGCAGGGAGGGAACATCCCTCTTAAAGCAGTTTTAGGGACTGGAACTGGCTCCTCTGGGGAAAGTGTCAGATCTTTGAGCTCTGAGACTACACCCCAGTAGCCCATCCCACCTGGTTCCAGGGCCTGAGGCCTACCCTATTAAATCCAGTAGAGAGGCTTGACCATTCTTGCTCTACCAAGGGCGGAGGGCAGATAGAAATCTAGGTCTGCAGGGCACCAGCTTGGATGGCCTGGGGGCTCTAGCACTGGACGGTTATATACACTGAGCTGCATCCACCTCCCTGGGGCTGGGAACAGAGTGGGAAGGTATCAAGGGAAAGAGAGTGAGCAGAAAGCAAGACCCAGGGTGGACTTGTGTAGGAAGCTGCCTGTCCTACCTCCCTCAGACCCAGTGCCTCTTCTCAGCACAGGGCACTTAGGTCACAAGCAATAATTCCCCCAGGAAGGGGAAGGAGTGATCAGGAGTGATCAGGGCCCAAGAGTTCAAGATCAGAGCCAACCTGCTCTGAGAGTCAGGTTGGAAAGGAACACAAGATAAGGGTGGGGCCAAGGAGAAGTCAGATTCAAATGGCCCCCTCTCACCGAGCAGTTTCCCAGGGCCTGGCCTTGGGCTGAGAGGTTTCTAGACCTGACCCTCACCCTCCCCACAACCCATCATGATGGGTACATTGTCCTTATTGTACAGTTGAGGGGAGGGAGGTTCAGAGAGGGTAAGTGGCCTAAAATAACACAAAAAGTAACAGGGTCTGGATTCAACACTGCTCTGCCCTCTCTCCGCAGCATGACGTGACCTCCCTGGGACACACCTCCAAGAGGGAGACAGGGAAGACAGGAGGCAGGGCTAGTGGGAATGGGATAAGCAAATACCTGAGCAGTGTGGTGCAGGCAGGCCTCCCATAGAAGCGGATGCCCAGGGTGTCCTGTGGGAAGGGGGAGATAGAGAGATGCCAAGTCTCCAAGGTATCTTAGGCACCAGCGGCCAGTAGGTGGCCAGTCCGTGCACCAGGTACCCAGTAAGCATTGTCACCCAACAGTTGTACTGGAGGCCAGATGATTGGGGCCCCTGCAAGCCTAGAGGCACTCCATCCCTCTCCCATGAATCTTCTCCTCTAGAACGATGTTCTCCCTCCTCCCAGTGCTCTCTGTTTCCTGGAACATAATCTAGATGCTGCACCAGCCTCCTTTTGGCAGGGTTTCATCAATTAATCTTTCATCCACATTGATCCCCTGAAAAATGACTTCCTCATTATCCATCTTGCGGAGTTTCCACTTGGCAGTCGGAATGGCAAAGCATCCGTCAAACTCCGATGCTGTGTGGAAGAGGGTGGGAGAGCCAGGGCTCTGGAGTCAAACAAACTGGAGTGGGGGTCCTGCTCTGCCATCCTCCAGCTGCGTGACCTTGGTGAGTCATTTGGTCTCTCTGAACCTCAGTTTCCCCATTTGTAAAACAGGTTAAATGAATCCCCTTCATGGGGTTATTGAGAAGACAAAATGACACAGTTCATCTGAGATTTTTATAAACTGCTCTACAAGTGTAAAGCCTATTTTCATTATGATTGTTTTTCACTGGTTCCCGAGCAGACTGAGGCTGACCTCTGGCTTCTAAGCCTCAGAGAGGCCAAGTTGAGGGCATAGATAGGCTTACGAGGTGTTCCTCAACACTCCCCATCACTCTGCTGGCGAAAGAAGTCACAGCATACCCTGCAAGGCAAAGGCCCAGATGTAGTGGGGGCTCAAAGTGAAAGCCAAGAAACGGGGGCTCATTTTAGCTGCAGAAATAAAGACAGAGGGTGGCACGTTCAGAAACACACCTGTTGCCCTTCTTCAGACCAGCCTGGAGCCTGGGAAGCGTTGCTTGGTGCCATCCTAGAATTTTCAGGCTGTGGTTTCCCACAAGGGGGGGGCACACAGAAGCCACATAGAACACTGGCTTCCTTTGCCTTCTGTCCATACACGAAGGAAAAGGGGTTGAAACTCCACAGCACATATGTCATTGTGGGCCCATGCCCTCTTTTCTGCTCCCTCTCCCCTCATGCCATAGTGACCAGGATGGACACAGGCTTTGATGTCAGATCCATAGTGTCAAGTCCTGGCTCCACCCCCTGCTCATCTCTCAGGGCTTTAGATTCTTCTTGTAAAATGGGGATAGATGATACCCATTTATTTCAGGCTTCTGTGAAGATTGAATGGATACAGAAGTGCTTTGTAAACCATAAAGTGTTATCTAAACATTTACTGCATCCCTTTCTCTTTGATGACCACCCCCCACAATCAGGCCCAGGGCCCCCCTGCTCTCTAACCTCCCCCACCCCCACAGGAGTGGATCAAATCAGATGTACTGAGACTGAAAATCAAGCACAACAATGTGTTTCCCTCCCAGAGGAATATGCATTCAGTTTTCTGTATGCAGAGGGAAGAGACACAGTCCTTCTGTTATAGGATTTCAGGCAAAATGAGCAGATGGAAGGATTATTTGGGGGTTATGGGTTCCTTACCTCTGAGTCGTACCAGGACCATGGCTGGTTCTTAGGGAAAGTTGTTGCAAAGTACCTGGTAGTTGAATCGGAAAATATAACAGGATGTGGGCAGGCTCTTCTGTGCTCCTTCCCCTTCTTTATCCTCCCCTGGGGCCAGACTCCCCAGAACTTATTCTCCCTGTGTAACTCCCCATTTGCAAGTCTACCAGTTGTTTTCTGACTGATCTACACATCTCCAACGCCGATGTGGAGGTGGAAGACAGCTCATCCCTAAGATCTAGAAACAGCCCAATCAGTTAAAATTTTTTTAGTGTCCATCTGAATGACTCCTTGCTGCAAATTTGCCGTTTGGGCAAGAAACAGTCACGGTTAAAAACCCAGATTACCCAGCTTCAGATCCTTAGCTCAATTGATTAGCTTGAGCTTTTTGCTCTTCCATTGCGCCCCAGGTATCTCATTGCAAAAATAGAAGTGAGACTAATATATTCTTAAAAGGATTAAATTAGTTACTATAACTGAAGCCCTCAGAATAGTGCCTGCTGTGAGGTCTGTGCCTTGGGGGTTGGCAGCAGGGCTCAGTTGTTACTGTTGCTGTTGTTCTGTTGTGGTTGTGTTCTTGCCGTCAAGGTGGCAGACTGAAACAAACTGAACCTCAAGTTCCCGGTGCCCCCAGCATCTGTTGTAACAAGCCCGCCAGGGGCTTCTGCGGCAAAGTTTTAAACCACTGGGCTAGAGGGGTGAGCAGTAGTTCCCAGAAAAAGAAATATGGCACTAGTAACTGAATGAAAAAAAGTGCAACCTCACTCATTATAAGAGAAACGAACATGAAAATTATATTGAGATACTATTTCTCAAAAATATTTCACAAAAATCCCAAAGTTTGACAACAAAATCTGTTGGTGAGTCTGTGGGGAAACACATTTTTATACATCACTGGTGGGAATGCAGAAGGTTACATTTGGCAAATGTCTAGTAAAAGTACACATTTATTCACCTTTTAAGCCAGAATCCCGTCTATCTCAGAGTCTATTCTAAAGGAACACGGGTAAAATATGAAGGGAAAAAAATGAATGAATGAAGCTATTTACTGCAGCAATCTCTCTTTTTTTTTTTTTTAAAGATTTTATTTATTTGAGACAGAATGAGAGAGAGAGAGAGCACGTGAGAGGGGGGAGGGTCAGAGGGAGAAGCAGGCTCCCTGCTGAGCAGGGAGCCCGATGCGGGACTCGATCCAGGGACTCCAGGATCATGACCTGAGCCGAACACAGTCGCTTAACCAACTGAGCCACCCAGGCGCCCTGCAGCAATATCTCTTAAAGCAAAGGATTAGAACCCACTAAAACACCAAGAGAGGACTGGTTGAATAAACTAGGGTACATCTGTATGAGGGGGTACTAGGCACCTATGAAAAGGAATGAAAATCTCTATTTACTACTGTGGAATGATCTCAAAGGTAGCAGATTAAGTGAAGAAAGCAAGGAGGAATAATGTGTGTATATTATTATTTTACTATTTGTCTAAGGAAGAGAGAGAGAGAGAGAGAGTGTGTGTGTGTGTGTACACACATTTGCTTCTTATTTAAAAAAAGACAAAACACTATGCAAAGATCTGTTAGCTTCTTTACACCCTTCATCTTTACAACGCATGCGTCAGCTCCACGCAGCCCACGTGGCAGAAACCCGCCGTGCTCGCTGTAGACTGCCCCAGACCTTGCCCGAGCTCTCCTGCACATCTCCAGCATCGTCCTTGAAGATGTGTTGGCCACAGACAACCACTTTGGTTCATAAGCACATGTGGGAGCTGTAGGGAGTTAGCACCCCCTGGGACACTCCTTGACCAAGAGAAGAGGAGCTGAGGATTATCACATCTGTGTGTTAAGCAGACAATTCTGAGGCACATTCTACGTGGTTCCTCAGAAGGTCCTCTGTGGCTTGAACCCCCATTGCCCACTGTAGTTCTCAGCTCAGTAACACAGTCTTAGATTGACCTGCTTCCCTCTGTTTTCCTCTTCTTCTCTCCCTCATTACTGCCCCTTGGGGTCACCTCCAAAAATTAATTTCCTGCACACACTCATTGCCTCAGAGCTGCTTTGATTGGGGGCGGGGAAGGGGGGGGAACTAAGGCAAATAATAAATCATAAACTTTTTTTGAAAATTATTGCTTATAGGAACAGGAGAGAATAAGTGGGAGAGAATAATAGAAACTAGATTTTATGAATATACCTTACAATTTAGACTTGACTTTTGATATATTTAAATATTTTCCCTAATTATAAAACAAAATTAAGCTTCAAAAAGTCATCCTTAAGGGGGGCTCAGGGTGGCTCAGTTGGTTAAGCATCTGCCTTTGGCTCAGGTCAGGATCCCAAGGTCCTGGGATTGAGCCCCTCATTGGGCTCCCTGCTCAGCAGGGAGTCTGCTTCTCCCTCTCCCTCTGCCCCTCCCCTCACTCCTGCTCTCTCTTGCTCATTCTCTCTCTCTCTCAAATAAATAAATAAAATCTTAAAAAAAAAAAATCCTTAAAACTGAAAATAAAACAAAACAAACAAATGTAAATGTGTATAACTTCGGAGGCATAACCACACAGAGGACTATTCCAAGTGACTTTAAAGCACATAAATGCATAATGTAACTGCACTTGCCTAGGACAATCAACCCTAAAAACAAAAGGAGTAGGAAAATTATCTTAAACTGATTGTTGTTAACAATCTTAAATTGTTAGTGGTACAGTGTCTATTGCTATTCTGAGACTGTTGTGTATGTGGTATGGGATACAGCAACAAGAATTATATTGTTGTCATTGAGAGCCTATATTTTTGACATGAATGAAAGGAGAGACAGATATAAGATTGATGAGATTTTTTTAAGCCATAATGTTTTATTTGAGTTAGAAGTATCTGTTTAAAAAAAAACAAAACCTCATTGTGTATTTAATGTTTAAAAATAAATACATATTTTCCAGCTCCATCCCACTATAAGGCCTAGAGACAGTGTTAACGAAAACTGTAGGACTCAAATTGTGGCCAGTTAAAACCATGTCCCACTTCGGAAAAAAAAAAAAAAAAAGCAAAGCTTCTTGGAGAAAGGGCTGATTCCAGATTGGGACAAGAAATACACAAGCTGAGCCTGGAGCATTTTGTCCCACCAGGAAGGAAAGAAGGTATCAAGGATTGCTAAGCTTGTATCAAAAGGTCTTGAGAGGTCACCTGAATAAGCTCCTCCCAGTCAGCCAATGATGGGATGATATAAATACTAATGAGGACAGGCACTGCCCAGGAAAATATAGCAAATATGTTTGCAGATTGCAAATTGGTAAATAAAGGGCAAGAATCTAGTATTTTTCTGCCTTTTGTATATCACTGTACATCGGGATAATTAAACAGTTAATGAGGAGAAAATTCTCTCCATGGAAGTATTCTAATTTTTTCTTTAAGATTTTATTTTTAAGCAATCTCTACACCTAATGTGGGGCTCAAACTCACCACCCGGAGATCGAGTCACATGCTCCACCGACTGGCCAGCCAGGTGCCCTGAAAGTATCCTAATTTAATAAAGAAGAAATAACAGAAGTAGAATATCACCATTTTGCAACCATTACTGAATGAATGGATCCAATCAATGATTTTCAATAGTTGTAACATCACAAAGTAAGAGACAACTAGATATGACATACCTCCTGATGGTCTGCCTATGAATAGTCCTGCCAAAATTCAAACCTGAATCTAACCAGATCCCTAGATGCAGCTACCAATTTACAGTAAAGATAAGACACGGAAGCATGTGTTAAATGACACCAAGGGAAACAACCACTAAAATTCAAACTGTGAGAAACTCTACAGGACAAAATTCTCAGCTTCTTCAACAAGTAAACCATAAAGAAAAAAAAAAATAAGGAACCTTATAGATTCAAGGAGACTTAGAGATGTATCAAGGAATTGCAATGCATGGACTTTATTTGGATCCCAGTTAGGGTTGGCATACATATGAAAGATGGGGCTCTGCTTTGACCATGCTCCATGCTCCAGCTGAGATCAGACTCTCCTGTCCTGGCGGATCAATGGAGACTGGAGGGACTTCCTGAAATGAGGGCCATGGCCAGCATTCATGTTCCCTGCCCTTTAATGTACCGTCCCTTTCCCCCACCGCACCCTCCAGTCTTCTCCCACTGTTCTTGGCATCCATGCTGTCCTGCTTTTGCCGATGGGTATCAGTCATGGGCCTCCAAGTATAGATTCGGCATAGATTCCAAGGATTCTAACACAAAGGCTCCATACCCTGCCCATCGGGGTAGACTCACAGAGGCCTGGCCCATCAGAAGCCCATGGGAATGGGATGGACAGTGGGTTGCTCACACATTTTCAGAGGGCTAGACAGCTCCAACAACTCCCGAGTTATCTTTCAATCTGGGTTAACTCTCTTGGTGGGGGTCCAAGCAAGTGATATTGACCCTCTAACCCCTTGCAGGACTCAGGACGGAGGCTTTGAGGATGGGGTGGCAAAGCCCACTTTGGGGCACTAAGATCGAGTGGACCATTCAGCCCCAGAATGGGAAGTCCGTTTTAAGCTTGACAGGGCCTCTTTAGAGCTAAGCAAAAGGACAGCCAGCCCCTGAAAATAAGCGGTTGTTGGGACTCTATGCCTTGTACATGTGTGTTCTCTTTCTCACTTCTACAGAGTAAAAGATGAGAAGTAGCTGAATAATTTATATGAGGAAATGTGAGCAGGCGGGCCACAAGGAAAAGGAATAAAAGTGAAAGCATTCTTCTAGGAGAAAAACATACACATAAACAAAGCAACCGAAAAAGCAAGTCAGCTTTCAAAACCAGCTGTGGTTGTTAGAAAGTTTGCCCTAGCCCTGGGTTCACACTCTCCCTCTGCAATTATACTCCTTTGCAAGACTTCTGTCTTCTCCGTGGGATACAATCCTGAGAATGCTGAAGAAGCATTTCTGGCCCCATTTTACTGATCAGGTCCTGAATCTCGAGGAGGTCCCACGGCTTGCCTCTTGCCACGCAGCAAAATGTGAAGAAACCAGCCTGTGAACCCAAGTCTGTCTGGCTTCAAAGCTCATGCTGTTTTTTTCGCTCTTTGCTGCCTCCAGTCCAAGTCAGCATACTTCATTTTCTCTTCCCATGAGGGCCCTTCGCATTTTCAAAAACAACTTTGATTCCCCATCCCTCTTTCTTCCTTGCTCCAGACCGATGCTCTCTCTGCAGCCTGACAGCCCCAGTCTCTTCAGACACCACGACAGGGTTTCAAATCTTTGCATCTTTCTTCCCTGAATTATGCTTCAGTTTGCCCCAATCCTCTGAAGCACATGAGTGCTGGAAGTGGACACCGATCTTCAGATCTGGACGGATGGGCTGACCCGAGCAAAGCCTGCAGGGATTATCTCTCCCTCTGATGTGGAATCAAGGCTGATGGTAGCAGAGCTTAAGATGGATTCATTAGCCCTGCTGGCCGCCATGGCACATAGCTGGCCTGTAGTGAGTACTCACTCAGCGAAAGTTCCCCAGGCCTCTGTACCCTGGCCTCTGCTGAGCCAGCTCTCCTCTTTCTACCCTTGAGCAGTGTGTTGTTTGGAACCTCCATTCAGGATTTTCCCATTATTGATTACAGTTTCATTCAGCCCACACCCACAGAGCTGGGCACAAGCGCTGGTTGATGGGGGGCCGCGTTAGCAAGGCACCGTTGATCTCCATGTTGCTGTTTTCCAGCCCCAGCTTAGCCCTGAGCTCCTCTGGGCACCCCGCAGCCCACGTGGGCCCTCAGGACGGCCCGGTACCTGCCGCAGTCCTCGGTCAGCCCCTGAGGCCTTCCTCAAAAGCAGAGCCACACCTCACAAACTGCCAGGCTTCTTGAGTGGTGCTCGACTCGACCAGAGCTAGGCCAAGCAGGGTATTTTTGTTAGTGAGTGCACAGCTGCCAAGAACATTTCAAGAGATGATTTACTCCTTCTCTGAGGGTTGTTTACACCAGAGCTCTCTGTTCCCGTCAGAGCCTGTGCCTCCCATGAAAAACCTGTCACAATTTGTGATCTGAGGGGAGCCTGTTTGCCTGAAGGAAAAAAAAACTGCATATATTTTTTCCACACAGGAAACAAATGCCATGTTTTCTCACTCGTCCAGGATGCGTTCCCTGGCCTAGAAACGGACATGGACGTACGGGGGGCATTAGCTGAGCCAGGCCTTGACCCTGCTCCAGTGAGAGGTTATCGCTACAGTTGGAGGTGCTGTTCCATGTTACCTGTGTCCTCCAGCAAGCTGACGGGTGCCTGAGCTGAGTTACGATATATTGAACCCTATAAGGCCAGGAGTTTAATTCTAATCTGTTCCGATTCGTCAACACAACGCTTGAGTTTTAGCTAACATGGCTTGAGACTGGGTTTAGTATAAATGGTGGCCACGTGGTACTTGGACGTGGCCAGAAGATCTGGGCTGGGTTCAGACTCTGCCACTAACCCACTGTGTGACCTTAGGCAAGTTGTTTACACTCTCTGGGCTTCAGTTTTGTCATCTGCCACGGGAAGAGGGTTAGCATACAGGCTCTCCAGTGGTGCCTCAAACTGTGATATTGTATACTGTTATGGATTATAAGCACAGCCGTGGAGTCAGGGTGCTCGGGTTCCTACCCAGTTCTGCCGTTCACTAGCTGTATAACCTTAGACAAGTTACTTGAGTTCTTTACACCTCAGTTTCCTCTTCTGTAAAATGGGAATAATACTAGTACCTCATAGGATTCTTTTTTTTTTTTTTTAAAGATTTTATTTATTTATTTGACAGAGAGATAGAGAGACAGCACAAGTAGGCAGAGTGGCAGGCAGAGGGAGAGGGAGAAGCAGGCTCCCCTGCTGAGCAGGGAGCCCGATGCGGGGCTCGATCCCAGGACCCTGGGATCATGACCTGAGCCGAAGGCAGCCGCTCAGCCAACTGAGCCACCCAGGCACCCCACCTCATAGGATTCTTATAAAGATTAAATGAGCACATAAGGTGCTTAGAACAGTGCCCGGCACACAGTAAATTCCCAGTAATTGGTGGTATCGTTCTTGCTGTTTTTATTGCTAATGACCAACCCGAGCCTAGTCATCACTATCAAGATTAAAATAAGCTGCTTTTGAGACAGTCAGTGGTACAGAGGCTTTGTGCCTCGGAATGTTCCTGTGATGGAGGTTATCCACAGTTTGAGGTCCCTCAGAGCAAGAATGGGGGAGAATCCATGGTCTCCAAGAAGCCCCAGAAGAGACAGGGGACCTCAGTTCAGAGTGGGGCTTTTTGGTCCCAGGAGTTTGCTTGGTTACCTGAGACTCTTCCGTAGGCAGGGCCCAGGAGAGCTCTCTTCCTGGTGGCTCTCCACCTTCAGGCTCCTCTTAGTGACCAAGCAGGGGTGAGGAAAGAGGCCAGGAGGCTCTGAGGTTTTACAGGGGTTTCTTCTGGGGTCCCCAGTCTGGGCCAGAGGGACAGCTTCTGGGTGTGTGGCCTGTCCTTGCTTCCTGCCCCACCAGGCTCTCTGCAGGAAGGTGAGCTATCTCTTTGAAAGGCTCTTTTCCCTGGAAAAGGCCCACTGGGTCTCTGGTGGGAGCTGGTGAAGAGCTGCCAGGCTTCCAGCCGACTGGATTTTTAATACTAAGGAAAGAAACTAGAATTCCTGATGGCCTTTTCTGAGGCTTAGCACTGCCCATCCGGGCGGTTCCAGGAAAAGGCTTGGATGACTGAAGGGCAGAGTTCCTTGCTGTTGCTAACTTACCTTGTGCCTAAAATAGCCTGAGGCCGGCGCATGCCTGCAAGTGCTGTGCCCCCACCTCCCCCACGCTGAGATCTGGACTTGCTGGGTGCCAAGAGCCACCCTGGAACCTTATTACAGGAAAGGCTGGTACCGGAGTGTGTGGCTTAGGTAGCCCACAAACGCCTTCCGTATTCTGAGGCTCAGAACTGAATGGACTGACCCGCCCCTCTCATAGCCACGGAGGCCTGCCCCAGAAAATGCACTAGCTCATTCATCCCTCGGAGAAAAGGGGCCGAGCTGCACCTGCCCCTTTCCTCGTCCCAAACACACCAGCCAAGGAAGAAGCCAGGAGGGTTGTACTAACTGGTCCTCCATGTGGGAGGAAACATCAAGAGTGGAGAATAAGTCTTCCCCTCCACACCCACCTGCCTGCTTTGCCAATTCCTCCCCAGCCCTCCACAATCAGTGGCTGGGCCTGCCTTTGCAACTCTGGTCCATGTTAGTGGCTTGTGCCTCACTGAAGTGGAAGGTCTGCAAGGACTGGAAATGTCGTCTTCATCTGTGGGGGCTCAGGGTGTGGCCTGTGGGGCTCTGCCATTTACTAGCTGTGCAACTTTGTACAAGTCACTTAACCTCAGTCTGCAGACCTCAAGTACCTTTTCTGGAAATGGTACAATAATAATCAAGTCCCAAAACCTGCTCCCTGCTGAGAAGCCCTAGGGTCCCGTGCGGGGTTAGCTTAAAACCAATCTTCTCACTGAGTTTGAGGGATGGGGGCAACGGGGAGCTTTCTGGAGAAACAGCTGGACTGGCGTGTTTTCCTGACATGTTTTCCTGACAGAGTCTGTGAAGTGGATTTCTGTAACAGGAAAGCCAATAGCCCAGCACCAGAGTTCGAGCCCAGCCCCGGACTAGTCCAGTCCCAGACAAAGCCCAGGGCTGAGGTTCTTCTCAACTAGACCCAGCACCAAACTCACTGCCTCCCAAGCTCAGACAGACTCCTGGGTCTGAGGAGTGGGTTCGTACATCTGGGCCCCACAAGCTGGAATCACTAGGTGATTAAACTCGCCTTTTATTGTGGCCCTGAGGGTTATAAACAAGCAGGCCTGACGTATGGGTCATTCCTGAGACTCCTGCTCCATTGGTTTTAAGGGCCCCTTGGTGGTAAAGAATTTCAAAGCTGCTAACTCCATAGTATATTAAAGTGGAATAAATTCCTCTGAATGGTCCTCAGGTGAGAAGTGGTACTTAGCAAATGCCTCTTGGTTTTCTCTCTCTGGTGGTCTCCAAGACCAGCTAAAGGCCAGCCTTGCCAGAACCCACCCTCCAGAGTCTTCCCTGGCTGAATCTGGCTCCCTGTCTCCGTGTCTTTCTGTCTCTGTCTCTCTGTCTCTCTCTCCCCCTCCCTCCCTCCCTCCTTCCTTCTCTCTCTCTCTCTCTCTCTCCCTGCCCCCCACCTCAGTTTTGGTCTTTCGCCCTTTCTGTGTATCTCTGTGTGTATCTGTCTTCCTCTCTGTCTCCCTCTCTTCTTCCCCATGAAACCCCCAATCCCTTAGAAATATGGGGGTAATAGGATTTTAGAATGAGACTCTTTTTGCCTTATTTTCAACTGAAGTACCACTATGTGAGAGAGCAAATAGGGAGATACCAAAATGAGTGTAAAATAAGCCTCCCCAAATATGCAAATTTACTAAGACTAGAATCCCCAGAACTTACTCCATAATGTGCTCTTGAGAGCACGTTAGTCAGGTTCAAAATGAGGCTGTCCTCACTAACCTGTCCAGTTTCATTTCCATTACACACCTGTACTCTCTATGTTGTACTGATGCTGAGGGCTCACCCCTGTTCCCCAGCAGGCTAGAGGATTTCCAGCCTCTCTACCTTGGTTTATCCTGCCGTTTGTTCATAGAACACCTTTCCCTATCTTGCTTTTCCTAATCCTGTTTTTCCTTCAATGCCAACCTCAAATGCCTCTGGCCCCCCCAGAGATGAATTGTACCCTCCTCTGGGCTCCCACGTGGGCTTTTACCACCACTTTCGGCTCTTCCCACCTGGTGTCAGAGAATGTGTGTGCACACGTGTTCCGCAGCTTCTGTGCTCCCTAGGGCATGGGCTATCTCCGGGTCATGCCTGGCAGGGCATGCACACATTGGTAAATGCTTGGTGAATGAGCTAGTGAGTGGATCCTATTGGTGGTGGTGCTTAGGAGAGTTTTCTTCTGAGCATCAGTGAAAAAAAAACCAGAAGTGATTTCCTGAGTCCCTTAGGGGTGGGAGTGGAGTTGGAAGGAAAGCTCCAAGCCAGTGCTCAGAGGAGAGAGACTCCGAGCCACCTTCCTGCCTTGCAGACATCAGAGTCCCTCCCTGGCACATGAGTGGGTAGCTGTCACGGGGCTAATGCCGCACAACCTGCCCGAAGGCCAGGACTGAGAGTTTGTCACAGGCTGTGTCTACATAATGGAGGCCTGCAAGACCAGTGTCTACACTACAACCTGGATCTAAATAATCCAGACTGCATACTGTGCTTTTGTGACTCCTGTCAGTAAACTCCACATCTCTACAATCCAATTTCTGTGCAGTCCTTGTCTCCTCAACTTTTGTCTCTACCATGGGTCTGTATGTCCCATGTCTGCCCGCCTTCCCTGTCCGTGATCCTATCCTGAGCAGCCGATGTCTACACAGCAGGCCGTGCTGTCACAATGAGTTTCTGCACACACCATGTCTGGGTAAAGAATGTGTAACCAAATGGGAGAAGCTTTGTTTGTGACCCATTGTAAAAGGAACACCTTCCTACTCAGATTCAGATGCCAAGATGGTGATTGCAAAGCTGTCTGAACTGCCCTCCAGAAATGATTACTTTATCTCAAGACTTCGTAAATATGGAAGAAAGGGAGGGAGGGCGGGCAGGAGGGAAAGGCTGAAACCTTACTGAGAAATAGCATAAAAAAGAGATCCTCTATTTTCAAGGTAATCAGAGTCACTATATTTTACTTGTAAAATAAATTTTAAAATAAGGCATATTTATAGCTATGTTTCTTTTTACTAAATAATCTATACTGTCCTTTTTACTCATTAGCACTATATCAGTGAAATTATAATATCACACAAAGGTTGATATTAGGTAAAGTGAATAAGATCAATCCTCTATGGCAAATATAGTTTACAACTGTAAGCAGTGAAAAAAACCAGAAACACAGTTTTTTAAAAAAAAAAAAAAAAAAAACCCATAACAAATATTCTTTATTAGAATAAGGACATTCTAATAAGTGTTTCTTTCCTATAACAAAATTTCAGGCTCCCAAGCTTAAAAATCTTGGAAGTTAACAATAAAAATGTTTAATATTGAGGGAAAGCTCTGTCCATTTTAATAAACAGGTTTAGAAATTCAATTTTATGATGACAAGATATAGAGTAAGAATAGATCTAATTTCAATTTTATTTTTTTTTAATTAAAGATTTTTATGTATTTATTTGACAGAGAGAGACACAGAGAGAGAGGGAACACGAGCAGGGGGAGTGGGAGAGAGACAAGTAGGCTTCCCACCAAGCAGGAAGCCTGACCCAGAGCTCAATCCCAGGACCCTGGGATCATGACCCAAGCCAAAGGCAGACACTTAACAACTGAGCCATCCAGGCGCCCCAATCTAATTTCAGTTTTAGAGTGCAGGATATATAAATAATTGCTAAGCTAGGATTTCTCATCAGGATGCCATTGCATTTGGGGTAAGAACATTCTCATTGTGGAGGATGTCCCATGCATTGTAGCAGGTTGGCATTCTTGGGCCTGTCCTTTAAATGTCAAGGATACCCCACAGTCAGTGTGACACCAAAACACCCACACATTTTCAAAGGCACCCCAAACAGGTGGTACGCTCACAGGCTGTGTCTAAACCAATGATTCCAAACCTTTTTTTTCATTATCCCCCTAAGGAGCTCCTTTAGATCATTTTTTTCCCTAATCCAACTTTATAAAATTTTAATACCATAGGTAAACCATATATATATGTAAATACATATGTTTATATATGTTTATATACTATATCCTTTGGAGAGCCACCATTGTTGTATCTCGAGTTTTTGTCACCCCCCGCCCCAAAACCAACTTTCACTCCCTTGGAATTGATACTGCTCCCATTGAAAATCACTGGTATAAACAAAGGCTAATGATCACCCAGGACTCTTTATTCTCAATGCAGGAGAATTGATGGCTCCTCGAAGTTTCTCTCAAGGTTTTTGCTAAAAACCTATCTCTTTGGCTTTAACTTTACGTTTTTAATTGAAATTTTTATTGAGATAACTGTAGACTCTCATATAACTATAGAAAATACAGAGAGATCCTTTGTATACTTTGCCCCGTTTCCTTCAGGGATGACAAAACTTTTTGGTCTGTTTTTCGAAACTACAGCCTAATATTGCAACCAGTGTATTGACATTGATACAATCCACCCATTTATCCTGATTTCACCAGTTTTACTTATCTCATTTGTGTGTGTGTCTGTGTGTGCCTGTGTATGAAGTTGTGTACAATTTTATCACCCGTATAGGATCTGGCATCTATCACCACAGGCAAGACATTGAACAGTTCCAGCAACACAAGGATTCCCCCTTAACTCTTTTATTACCACACCTATCTGCCTCGCATATCTCCACCCTTCCCCCACTCCTTAGCCCCTGGACACCACTACTCTATCCCCCCAGTTCTAAAATGTCCTCATTTCAGGAATGTTGTATAAATGGAACCATTTATATATACAACCTTTGGGGATTGGCTTTTTTGCTCAAAATTCCTTGCAGATTCGTTCAAGTTGTTGTATGTATCAGTAGTCTGTTCCTTTTACTGCTGATTAGTATCCGTGGTATGTTTGAACCACAGTTTGTTTAACCATTCATCTGTTGAAGGACATCTGGACTGATTCCAGTTTGGGGCTGTTACAAGTAAAACTGCCATAAATATTTATGCACTGACTTTTGTGTGAACATAAGTCTCCATTTTTCAAGAGTGCAATTGCTGGGTTGTTTGGTAGTTGCATTTTATTTTTTAAAAATTGTCAAACTGTTTCCAAGGGTGGTTGTACCATTATATCTGCCTATTTTCTTTTTTTTAATTTAAATTCAGTTAACCAACATATAATACATCATTAGTTTTTGATGTAATGTTCAATGATTCATTAGTTGCATATAACACCCAGTGCACATCACATCATGTGCCCTCCTTAATGCCCATCTTCTGCCTATTTTCTAATTGGATTGTTTGGGGTTTTTTACTGTTGGGTTTTGAGAGTTCTTTATTTACTATAGATAGTACTCCTTTGTCAGATATGTTGTTTGCAACTTTCCCCCCCGTCTATCATTTGTTTTTTTCATCCTCCTCACATGGGCTTTTCACAGAGAAAAAGTTTCTAATTTTGGTAAGGTCTAGTTTATCCATTTTTGAATTGTGCTTTTGTTGTCAAGTCAACTCTGCCTAGCCTTAGATCCCAAAGATTTTTCTCATGTGTTTTTCCATAGGTTTAAAGTGTTAGGTTTTACATTTAAGTCTATGACCGACTTTGAGTTAATTTTTGTATAAAGTGCAAGACTTAGGTCAATGTTCATTTTGGTTTTGCCTCTGGATATGCAGTTGCTCCAATACCATTTGTTGAAAACGTAGCTGTGGCACACGTGTGCGAGAGCACCTGGCTCCAGGGGTCCCGAACAGACCAGGTTCAGCCACTAACTGCTGAGGAAATCCAAAGGCAGAGAAACAAGTGGTGGTGACACGAGAAAAGTTTATTCAGTGAGGCCAACACTGGGAAGACAGTGGACTAGCGTCTCAAAGAGTTGTCTCCAAAGTGCTGAAAATCCTTCCAGGTTTATAGAAGGAAAATGTGGGACAAAGGTCGGTGGGTACAGGCAGGTGGGCGGTAAAGGTCTGGTGGATCATTGTCTTGGATTCAATCACAGAACGGGTCTTGCTGGCTCAGGGTAGTCCCCTGGGTAGTTTTGGTTCCCATCAGCAGATGCTTTGCCTGCAGGATCTTTTGCCTGAGTTCAGAGATAATCTGGAAAGAACTTAATCAATTAGAAAGCACAGACTGGGGTCAAAATGGAGGTAGTTGAAGTCTTCCATCACAAAGGCTATTTAACTTTAATTTTAATCTAGACTGAATCAAGTATATTTAAGGTTTTATAATCATTTCATACACACACACACACAAGGGTAAACAACATAGAATTTGTTAACAGTCAACACAAGCGTACGTATTTAGCTACTTTCTGACCATCTAAAAGAGGGGTATTAAATCTTTTTTCAAAACAAAAAATATTTGCAACATATAGTTGGAGGTCTAATATCCATAATATATAAGGAACTCTTAAAAATATTGAGGAAACAGGGCCAAACACCTGATAGAAAAATGAGCAAAATTTCTGAACAATTTACCCAAAAAAGACATAAAATTTTCCTTAAACTTATGAGAAGTTGTTCAACTCATAAAAAGAGAAATGCAAATTAAAACTACACTAAAATACCATTTATCACCTAGCAAATTAGCAAAAATTTTAAAACTTGGCACCACACCGTGTTGGCAAGGCTGGGGAGAAATGGGCACTCATACATTGCTGATAGGAATGCAAAATGGTACAGCCTTATGGAACAGAATTTGGCAGTATTCAACAAAACTATACATGCATTTACCTTTTGTTCCAGAGAGCCACTTCTAGGAATTTGCTCTGAAAACACACCTGCAACAATACAAAGTGATATATGCACCTTTATTCATTGAAGCATTATTTGTAATTGAAAATATTGAAAACAACCTAAATGTTCATACATAAGGAGATGTGTTCAATAAACTAAATGATACCTACACAACGTAGTACTGTGCAGTAGTAAAAGAGAATAGGGATGGTCTCTACGAAGTGATCTGGAATGACTTCCAGGGCATATTTTGTGTGTGAAAAAGCAGACTGCAAAAGGGTGTATATAGTACTCTACCTTTTGTGTGGAAAGAGGAAATAAGAAAATTACATGCACTTGCTTTCTTAATTGCAAAAGGAAATTGAGAAAAAATAAACCAGAAACTAATGAGAATGGCTACCCACAGGGGTGGGTGGGAGCCAGGTGGATAAAGGGGTCACACTTCAGTGAGAGCGACTGTTTGGAGTTTGGGATCATGTTAATGTCTTAAATACTTTTTAAAATGAAGTCAAATGGATATGGATATCAGTTTTAAAACTCTGAAATGGAATATAAACAGAAAAAAATGAACCTAACTATAATTTAAAAGAATAACATAATCATAGTGAAGGGGAAAAAGCAAGAAAACAAACCCTAGTCACTTTTGAGCACAGTGCTTTGACTATGTACCTTCAATCTAAAGACAAAAGAACTATAAGTAAATAATTCTGCTTATAGGCTTGGTTCTTGCAATGGTATGGGTTAGCAATTCTGAAATGACTTTCTGTGAAAACTAGGATTGAGCAAATAGATAAGTAGATTGAAATGGTGGGAGCCAAGTTTCTCACTGTGAGAGACAGCTGTTACAAATATAGAATGGGAGAAGCTAGGGATGAACTTTGTGGTATGGGATTGGAATTAGAGTTATAGGATAGATAGATGATAGACAGATAGATAGATAGATAGATAGATAGATAGATAGATAGATAGATAGAGGTGTGTGTGTGTGTGTGTCTGTGTGTGTGTGTGTTCTAGATCTATAAGCTGAAAAGGTCTAGAAGCAATGTTATGCTGATAGCAATGAACACACCTACCACCCAGATCTTCTTAATATTATCCCTTATAATAGTATAAGGAATCAGGGTTCCTTGGAGAAATGGCTGATTCCAAGGCTAAAGCAAGAAGACCTAAAATGTCTTGTCACTGAAAGTAAAGAAGTGCTTAAAAAATTATAGGAACATATCAAAAAACATCAGCGCCATCTTGATGGGGCTCCCATTGGCCAAATCTGGGTTAATGTGAGCATCAAAATGAACAGTGATAGCAATGACTTATAACCCATGAATAAAATAAGATCTATGAGTGGATCTGACATAATTAAATATATGAATAAATAAATGAGAAGTGAAGAAAAGACTTTCTTATAGAATTATGCCAACTAACTAATGTAGAAGGAATGATGAAGTTAGGAAAATCACCACTTGGCACTCATCATACTAATAATAGATTGAAGTAAGAATTATCAATGGATGCTAAAGCGAGTGGGTGGCAGTTTGATAAGGAACAGGAGATTTACCTAATATTAAAGTATCTTTCTGCAAATTACTTAATTACAAAGGGGAAAATGAGAACTTACAGCAGAGAGACCTGGAGGATGCCACCATCCTCTTGACCAAGGGATCAAGGTCACCGTCACCAACAATGGGACAATGCAACAACACCTCCCTTCTAATACAATGTTCTGAAAAGAATACAGCATCACTTCTGTGGTATTTAAGCTAAAAATGCAAGATCTGAATCCCACTGTGAGGAAATACTGTACCCCAACTGAGCAGTAATTCACCAAATAACTGAACTGTACTCCAAAAATGTCAAGGCCACGAAAGACAAAAGCTGATGAAAGATTCCAAATTAAAGAAGACTGGAGAGACATGACAACTAAATGCAATGTGTGAACTTGGATCAGATCCTGGACCAGGAAAAAATAGCTATAAAGACATTTGGCAAAATTTGAATTTGGACTGTAGATCGGATGACAACATTTTGTTGATGTTAAATTTCCCAATTTTGATAATCGTACTGTAGAACAAATTACAAATTACAAAATGTACTTGTTCTTATAAACACTGCCATATTTAGGGATAAAGGGATATAATGCCTACTTACCTTCAAATGGTGCAGATATGTTTATATTTAGAAAAGGGGCACCTGAGTGGCTCAGTTGGTTAAGTGTCTGCCTTCGGCTCAGGTCATGATCTCAGGGTCCTGGGGTCAAGCCCCGCATTGGGCTCTCTGCTCGGCAGGGAGTCTGCTTCTCCCTCTCTGTGCTCTCTCTCTCTCTCTCATTCTCACTCTCTCTCAAATAAATAAATAAAATCTTTTAAAAAGAGAGAAAAAATGATCATGCAAATGGGGCTAAATACTGAGTCTTGGTGAATCTGGTTGAAGGGTATATGGGAGTCCTTTGTATTATTGCAATTTTTCTGTACATTTAAAATTGTCAAAATTATAAGTCACCAAAAAATCTTTTTCCACCAACAGAATATTTTCTTAAACGAAATCCCACCTGGAAGCTCAATGTGTCCCACGTATAAACTCAGTGTTATTCTGAATGAAATGGGGATGGTGGATCCAGAGATCCACACATTCAGACCCCCTTCCACCCTCCACAGCAACACATGAAGGGTGTGACCAGAGAGGCTTGGCTGTTCACTGCCAGTCCCTGTCCGCTAGAGCTCTCCTACGGCAAAGGTGAGACCTCTGGCCTCTTCCCTGTCCAGGTCCTCTTCCTTAATCACCTCTGCTCTACACCTTCCCCTGACCTATATTGTCCATGCTTACTGGCTTTTTCCTAATATTTATGTAAATATGCCAATTGCTGAGAACTCTCAGTCTCTCTGTATGCATGATTCTCAGAAATGTTCTTCCCCAAACTCACATAGCTTCATAACTGTTATTTCCATTTCCACATCCAGCTGCAGCTGCCCATAGCTATACCAAGGAGGAACTAACTCCCTGAGGGCATGAAGGCGCTGCGCTGGTCCCCTCCAGCTCTCCTTGCCCCCTGTAAATTACCTCTGTCTGCTGGAGTGGAACTCTTTGGCATTAGGCAAGGAAAAAGATACCTGTATTAGTTTCTTTTTTTTTTTTTTTTTAAGATTTTATTTATTTATTTGACAGAGAGAGACACAGCAGGGGGAGTGGGAGAGGGAGAAGCAGGCTCCTGGCTGAGCAGGGAGCCCGATGCGGGGCTCGATCCCAGGACCCTGGGATCATGACCTGAGCCAAAGGCAGATGCTTAAGGACTGAGCCACCCAGGCGCCGCTGTATTAGTTTCATATGGCTGCTATAACAAATGACCACAAAAAGAGTAACTTAAAAAAAAAAGATTTCTTCTTTTACAGTTCTGGTAGTCTGGAGTCCAGAATCAATTTCACTGGACTAAAGTCAAGGTGTTGGCCATGCTGGTTCCTTTCGGAGGCCCTGAAAAGAGAATCCATGTTCTTGTCTTCTTCAGCTGCTGGTACCTGCCTGAATTCCTTGCTCCATTTTCAAGGGGATCACTGCAATCTGTGTTTCCATCATCACCTCCCCTTCTCCTCTTCTGTCTCATCTCCCTCTGCCTCTCTCCTATAAGGACACTTGTGATCACATTTAGGGCTCACACAAAGAATCCAGGATACCTTCCCCATCCCAAGCACCTTAACGTAATCACATCTGCAATGTCCTTTTTTCCGTGTACGGTAACTTTCACAGGTTCTAAGGATTAGGATGTGGACATCTTTGGGGACCGTTATTCAGCCTACTGCAAGGTACCCAGCTGGATTATTGTCCAGCAGCCTTCCTCTGTTACCCAAATACCCCCATATTCATTGCTTTACTTCACTTAATTGTTCCCCTAGAGTGCACTGATTCAAGTTCAAAGCAGCTCTTTTGGAGACAGACACTGCCTTGCTTTTGTCGCTTTGCTCTATTACGCCCCTACCGATAGGTGAAGTTACAGAGCGTGTGTCTGCCCAGCCTTCCAACACAACCTTTTTATCAGCTGAACTGATGAATTGTGTTGGTCTTGTGTAGCCCTAGTCCAGGATGGAAGCCTCTAAAAGCAACAGGAAAGGGTTGAGCAAGAAGAGCCTCGGCTAATTTTCCAAGGCTATGGCAGGGGTGGGCTGAGGTCTCCCCAGGTGCTCTCATCAGCAAACAAATCAAATCAAACAAATCAAAAAGCAATTGAGCCACAGTGCTCCTAGAGAATGAAAGGGGAAAAAGAGCATTGGTTCGTCTTTGGGCTGATTCTAAAATATATGGGAATGAAAGCCTTTGGGGTGATGAATTTCCCTTTAATGCTGTCACATCTGTAGTCCTGGGGGTTTAACCTCTGATTTTTGGCTGTAAAACCAACATTATTTCAGCAAACTTGACACCAGATGCTGCCAGGGAGATGTAGCTGAAGTGATAAAAATCTATTTAACAGATTTAGTGAAGCAAATACAAACTAATTAACAATTTTGGAATTGGGATTAAACACTAATTCTTTTAAGCCATAAAAACTGAGATGAACAAAAGGGAAAAATGGTTTCCCTCTGAATAACTCAAAGGAGCCATCTGCTCGTCATTGAAAAAAATGGCCCAACTCATAGATTTTGAACAAATTTCGACATATTTTTATCCGAATTTGAATGCATTATGGACAGAAGAAGAAAGAAGGCACATTACTTCCTGGCTAACATGTCAATCTGGGCTTCTCTGAAGCTCCAGAAAACAAGCTGTTTGTGTACTGACTCAGAAGTGAGACAAAGAATGAAATGATATCTTGATAAATTCCACTTGAGACATATGTTTCCAGCCATTGGGAAGGAAAGATTGCCTGAGGTTCTGCCCAACTTCATTGTGCAGTAGCCATGGGTAGGACACAATTTCTTCACTCTGTCTTCAGGGTCATCTCCCAACGAAGGCAGAGGGAGACTTTGCAAATTAAGTGAAGCCTGAGCTATGAAATTATGAAAACTGGGCTTTGCCATCCTCCCATCTCTCCCCCAGACACCCTCAGCCTCAATGTGTAATCTAATCTGGAACAGGGCTCTGGAACTAATTCTGCCCTTATCAGGACTGGGTGATGGGGGTGAATTCTGTTTATTGTAGCCCCAAATTCAGCTCATTTAGTCCTCTCAACAACATTATGAAATAAGTATCATTTTGATTCCTATTTTACAAAGAAGGAAACTAAGTCCGAGAAGGAGCAAGCAATTTGTCTAGGGTAGTACAGTCTTGAGTGGCAAGACCATTAAAACTCAGGCCTGTCTGATTCCAGAACCCATCTCTAACCACCCCATACACCCTGCTACATGTGTGTACGTGATTCATCCATTCACATCCCACTTCATTCTAAAATATATTTGAGATGACTTCACAAATACAGAACCAATACAACTCAACTCAGACCATTGAGTTTTAGGGAAAGTAGGGTGGAAAGGTCAAATTGAAAGGCACACTGTCAGTTCAGAAAGACTGGGAGAAGCACCTGGGGGGAACTTGAACCACTCCTCGAGGTTTGGTACTTGGACTCCTGGGGCAGCCAAGGCTGTGGATAACTGGCTTCACAGAAAGAAGCAAGAGAAAGTCTGTCCTAGGCTTTGATGAGTACTGATAGACTGGCCAAAGACCATGGAGGGCAAGTTGCAGGTGAACCAAGCCTGTCCGTAAGACCTTGGGGACAGGCCCCATGGATCAAGCATTACAATGCCTCAGTTTCCCTCAAGTGGATCAGTATTTGGAGGTGAAAAGAACATGTTTCAGTAACAACTCAGAATTCTCTATTGGGTTTGGGGGTTACCACTGCCAGTCACAGAGTAACCCATATTCTTTTTGTCTGCCTATCCTGAAAAAGGCAACCGAGCTTGTGGGCTCCTCGTCATTGTTTGACCATTTCCTCCACCAGAGTTTCTTCCTTACTCAGAGCGATTCTGTACAGCTGGAATCGATGCAGTTCCCTTGGGCCCTCCCAGTGGCTGTTCTCTAAAATTCTCCTGATGATAAACATATATATTCAAACATAGAAATAGCAGGAAAATTTTTTCCAATGAGAGCTTCCAATCTGTTTCTGGACAATGAGTGACCAGACTCCACTCCATAAATCCCCAGTTCCTATGCCCAGTGCTAGGCAGGATGGCAAGCTGTCACTGTCAGAGAGGTGGGTATGGCAGCACAAAGCCAGAGGCAGAATGATAGGCGAGCACCGGGACTCAAATGAGTAGCTGAGCTGCCCCAGTCTCCCCAGTAAATCTGAGAACAGACCAGTTTTTTTTTTAAGATTTAATTTATTTATTTGACAGAGCAAGCACAAGCAGGGGGAAGAGCAGAGGGAGAGGGAGAAGCAGGCTCCCCACCCATCAGGGAGCCTGACGTGGGGCTCGATCCCAGGATCCCGGGATCATGACCTGAGCCAAAGGCAGACGCTTAACGACTGAGCCACCCAGACGCCCTGAGAACAGACCAGCTTTGAGGAGATGTAGACTAGAGCAGATAGAAGCTGATTTGGGTGCCCTGACAGCTTAAACCCTGCTCCTTGCCTCCATTTCCTGTCCCACAGCATGGAGACAGCCAGGCCAGCAGGCTGTTCACACCGGTGTTTCTCGAACTAGCACCTTTGGATATTTTTTCTCTGGGTTCATAACTTTTTTATATTGTTTTTTAGTACCATGTTTTTGTTTTGATGAAAATCTAAAAATATAATCAATATAAGTATCTTGTGGATCAACTGGCTGACCAGTTCAAGCCACAGAATTTCGGTGTCCACGTGTAGGTTTGAGTTTATGACAGCACAGGGACTAAATAGAACTGCTTTAACTGTCTCGGGCTGATGAAAAATGAACCCAGGAGGAACTTCAACACAAATGGTATGATCCTTGTCAAGTAAAGAGCAACCTCACTACCTCCTTGTAGAAACAAAGGTGGCATGATATTTAGAACCAGACCTGGAGAAGAGCTGGATTTATCCAGGAGCGGGACAGCCTTAATGCTCATCCCCGTGGTTTCTTCATCTGCTCCCACCCCCATGACTGGAGACAGGCCGAGCTCCAGAGGCTGGAGGAGGGAGGACAGGGAGGGCAGAGCCTGAAGCTGAAAATCCATTTACCCCAGCTGTGAACTGGTGAGGGCTGGGAAGCAAGAGCCACACTAGTGAATTCACAGATCGATTGCCGGCCACAGAGAAAACAAATTACTTTAGACATAATTGCAGACAATGAAACACCAAAGCTGTTCCAATAGAACATCATATTACTTCTGATTTGAGTTACACTAGAGAAGGATCGATTAGAAGAAATTGTTGAAATGTGGAAGTTTTGCCCTTAGGTCCCATCCAGAGCCCTTTAAATGTGGCCAGCTTGTTTGAAGACAGTGCCCAGTTCTGGGGAGAAGGCACTAGTATAAAGAGGGTGGCAATCAAGGTCAACAACACATGCTCCGGGACATTGCCCAGGGCTGTTCCTGCTCATCCCAAAACAAATACTCACAAAGTCCGAGCAAATAATGTGAATGAAGGAGATAGACAAGGTCTAAGACACAGACGCACTTGGTTTGTATATTAAATGCACGTGAATATTTTTTTAATCCCACGAAGAAATACACTTCCCACCATTTTTCATTTTTGGTCTGTATTTCATTAGTGTTACTAAAGACATGAGTACAGAGACATGCTTCTTTATCGTAAAGAGAACAAAATCACAAAAGTGATGTAAAAGATAAACAGACACACAGTTTAAAGTCGGGCGACAATGGGGCGTGGTGGGGACTGTGCTGACCCGGAGAGCACCCCCTCGGCCTGAAGACAGCAGCCCCTGCTCAGGCCCACTGGAGCTGCTGTATGCTTCACTGGGCCAGTGTTGGTTCCGAGCAGCGTTAATTCTCGGGGTCTGCAAAGGGAACAGAGGATGATTGCTAAAGGGCCATCGATCCTTCAGATGTGGGCCAAGCACTGGCCAATTTAACCGGTTTGCTGCTGGGCCTTTTTTCGGTAATGCATTTACCAATTAACGACCTGTAGCAGGTAATAGAGGTAGATTCCGGGTACAGAACACCATTATGTGTCCAGCCATACATAATGAGGTCATTCCCATGTCTTGGCCAACAGCCCATGCTAACACAACTCTGTTGATGTGGGTATAACAAATTCTTTTTTAAAATTTTTTTTTTTAAGATTTTTATTTATTTATTTGAGAGAGAGAGAGAGAGAGCACATGAGAGGGGGGAGGGTCAGAGGGAGGAGCAGACTCCCCGCCGAGCAGGGAGCCCGGTGGGTATAACAAATTCTATTAAATGAAAAACCCAACGTAATGGCAGCTATGAATACCTTCTAATATTAATAGGTAGCATTAATCTTATGTGATAGACTCTGTCCACTTAGCGGACACTTGATAGCTCTTCCCCAGTTCCTTCAAGAGTCCCCTCACCACACTGACCACTGTGTGCTGGATACCCTCTAGTTTGTCAAGCTATAAGATGGGGACTGAAGGCCAACAGTGCATGTGACAGCACAGAAAAAGTAGCCCCAGTCAGGGCTATAGGGCTCTCCTTATACCTAGAATCTCATCCTTCAGATCTCAGCTTAGATGCCACTTCCATCAGGAAGCCTTCCCTGCTTTTCTCCTCCACCTCAATAACAAGAACTGAATTAAATGCCCTCCATCAGGTTTCCATAGAATGGTTGGTTTGCAGATATCTGTCATCACCCTCTGTAGGCTCCTTCCAAGCAGGGTCCTGGCATCTCCCAGACCAAACCATAGGAAGCATTCAAACAAATGAACAAATTATTAAGTGGATTACTATATGAATGAGTGGATAGATGTATGGGAGAGTAGATGGATAGATGGATGGATGGTTGGATGGATGGATGGATGGATGGATGGATGCTGTCTGCCTTTTTAGAGGCTCTATGTAAGGGAGAGTGTTCTCCAGTATGATGTTTTAATAGAGATCTCGCCACAAGATGGCGCTCATAATTTTCTTAATTTATGGTTTCTATAGAAAATTTTCAAATTTTAAGCTGTCTTAAACATCACTATGTGTGTTTCACAGTAAATTCAGCTTATTTGCTATGCTGCCCATGCTTCATGTTCCACCACATTTCACTCAATTAGAAACATGTTCTTTCCCATGGGACATCAAGACACAACCCTAGGGCATTTTGTTTTGACATTGGGTGGGCAGTTTTGTGTCTTGTCTTGATTGCCGCGGAGTGTGAGGAACAATGTCAGTCCCCAGATAGGACCAGAAGCAAGGCATTCTTCCACCACTCCATCCGCAACAACAAGAGTCAGCGGAAAAATGAAACCTTGGCTTGAAATAGCCATTAACCTTTGGCTCTGTGAATTTTGCCATAATAAAATAATAACCCCTTACACTTTATGCTGTACAAAGCAATTTCACATCACAATAACAGTTTTTGAGCTCCTACAAACTATGGCAATCACTTTAGATTTATCATCCCCTTTTAACTCTCATACCAACCCTGGGAGTTAGGTCTTCATACCCCCCATTTTACAGATAACGAAATGGAAGTTCAGAGAATGGATGTCATTTGCCAGAATCACAGATGGTAAGTGACAGAGCGAGAGTTGGGACCCAGGTTTGTCTCCAGTTATATATTTGCCTCCCATTATTCCCCAGGACATAAGCCATTTTGGTGTCAAGAAAAGGATATGAGGCAGTAAGGAGGCTTATGGAGGAGAATGCCAGATGGAAGTTCATGTGCTGTGCCTGCTACGTGTGCCTGCCCACACACTTCAGAACCACTCTCTAAGGGGGGGGGGGGTAACTACTATTCTCAAGTACCCACAAGCAGGCTGCGCCCAATGCCAACTGCTTTCTCATACATCATTTCATTTCATCTCTATCCCCTTCTGTGAGGAAGATATTATCCCCCTTTTACAGATAAAGAAATTATAGCTTCAGAGAAGCTAAATGTCTTATCTTATGTCACAGAGGACCCAAGTGCCAGGGCTGAGATTCAAACCCAGTTCCATCTGACTTTAAAGCTCTGGGGTACTGTATGAGGTTGCCAAAAGCCACTCCAGTGGGGGTAGCTTGGGAATTCTGGGAAGGATTCCTGGAGCTGCCACTTTATCTGCTCTTATAGAACTGTCCATGTTCCCCCCAAACATCCTCTGAGCCTTTGCACATTCTGTTCCTCTGCCAGAAATGCTCTTCCCTACAGAGTCTGCCAGGAAAACTCCTCCTCACTGTTAGCGACCCAGCTCAAATGTCATTTCTTCTATGGTAACTCTTCTGATGGCCTCCTCATTAAATATATACACATGTCTTTATGCCCTATCTATTGCCCTTCCTCTGAGTCCTGCCACGTCCACACACACACACACACCCCCCACCCACACCGGCACACACACACTCACCTTGTGGTTCCCTACACAATAGTCCATATCCCACTGCATGGTGTCCAGAATTGACAGGTCTGAGATTTCACCTACACAAGCTCACAGGCTGACCCGCCATAGTTCCACAGATGCCAGAGGAAGACACAGATTCCATCTTCACTCTCTGTCTCCAGCACCGTTAACGGTGACCTGCTCAGCAATGACTGCTGAGTAATGGAACGAATGAGTTCAAGGCCCACATCTTTGATGGCAGGTAGCTGTGGAGACGCAGATGATTGGTGTCTCTGTGAACATGAAGAAGGAGGGGCGGTGACAGGAAGGATGGAAGCAACAGCAGTAGGTAGATTCAGTGGAGACCAGAAGCTTCCTACCCATGGACCAGTTAGCGGCCACGCGTCTATGTAAATACTGAAGTCTCCAGCTAGAAAATTCCTGTATATTCTTTTTTACAGACACGCGTAGCACTTAACTCTGTGTCCAGGAGCAGCACTCCATGACCAAAGGTCATGCAGCTTGGCCAGTTCCTCTTGGGACACTTTGGAAGCCTTTAGCCAGTAAGAAGTTCAACTACCCTGAGGCCACCATGTGGAAAGACCAGAGAGAGTGATGCCTGAAGAGTGCCTATGGTTTCAGATCCAGCTGCTTGAGTGTCCCTAGCCCCCCATCACCACCATGAGAGAGACCCGGAAACGGCTTTCTTTCTTTTTTTTTTTTTTATTAACGTATAATGTATTATTTGTTTTGGGGGTAAAGGTCTGTGATTCATAAGTCTTACACAGTTCACAGCACTCACCATAGCACATACCCTCCCCAATGTCTATCACCCAGCCACCCCATCCCTCCCACCCCCTCCCCTCCAGCAACCTTCAGTTTGTTGCCTGAGATTCAGAGTCTCTTATGGTTTGTCTCCCTCTCCGGTTTCGTCTTGTTTCATTTTTCCCTCCCTTACCCTATGATCCTCTGTCTTGTTTCTCAAAATCCTCATATCAGTGAGATCATATGATAATTGTCTTTCTCTGATTGACTTATTCGCTTAGCATAATACCCTCTAGTTCCATCCACATCATTGCAAATGCAAGATTTCATTTTTTGATGGCTGCATAATATTCCTGTGTGTGTGTGTGTGTGTGTGTGTGTCTACATACACACATCACATCTTCTTTATCCATTCATCTGTTGATGGACATCTAGGCTCTTTCCATAGTTTGGCTATTGTGGACATTACTGCTATAAACATTGGGGTGCACGTGCTCCTTCAGATCGCTACATTTTTATCTTTGGGGTAAATACCCAGTAGTGCAATTGCTGGGTCATAGGCTAGCTCTATTTTCAACTTTTTGAGAAACCTCCATACTGTTTTCCAGAGTGGCTGCACCAGCTTGCATTCCCACCAACAGTGTAGGAGGGTTCCCCTTTCTCCGCATCCCCGCCAACATCTGTCCTTTCCTGACTTGTTAATTTTAGCCATTCTGACTGGTGTGAGGTGGTATCTCACTGAGGTTTTGATTTGGATTTCCCTGATGCCGAGCGATGTTGAGCACCTTTTCATGTGTCTGTTGGCCATTTGGATGTCTTCTTTGCAGAAATGTCTGTTTGTGTCTTCTGCCCATTTCTTGATTGGATTATTTTTCTTTGGGTGTTGAGTTGGTAAGTTCTTTATAGATTTTGGATACTAGCCCTTTATCTGATATGTCATTTGCAAATATCTTCTCCCATTCTGTCGGTTGTCTTTTGGTTTTGTTGACCGCAGAAACAGCTTTCTAACTGAACCTTCTCTACTCCCAGATTCTGTAGCAAAATAAATGATTGTTATTGTATTTTTAAACCACTTTCCTGAGATATAATTGACATACAATAAGCTGTATATATTTCATGTATACAACTTGGTGAGTTTGGAAATAAGTATACATCTGTGAAACCATCACTACAATCTATGCCATAAACCTATCCATCACCTCCAAAAGTTTCCTCCTCCCATAATAATAATAATAATTATTATTTTGCAACCATTCTGTCTGCAATAATAATAATAATTATTATTATTATTATGTATGTGATAAGAATCCTGAATATAAGGTCTACCTCCTTAAATTTTTAAGCATACAATACACTGTTATTAGCTATAGGTTCTGTTGCTGCATGGTAAGGCTCTGATACTTATCCATCTTACATTACTGAAACTTTGTACCCTTGGCCTAACACCTCCCTGATTCCCCTACCCCCAGCCCCTGGCAACCACCATTCTACTCTGCTTCTGAGTTTGACTATTTTAGAATCCTCGTGTAAGTGGTATCCCGCAGTATTTCTCCTTCTGTGTCTGCCTTAATTCTCTTAGCATAATGTCCTCAAGGTCCATCCATGTTGTCACATATGGCAGGATTTCCTTCTTTTTTTAAGGCAGACTAACATTCTGTTATATATATACATATATATATACATCACATATTTTTCATTCATCTGTGAATAGATGTTTAGGTCTTTCATGCCTTAGCTATTGAGAATAATGCTGCAATGAACATGGGATCATTTCAAGATCCTGATTTCAAACCCTTTGGATATATACCCAAAGGTGAGATTGCTGGATCATAAGGTAGTTCTATTTTTAATTTTTTGAGGAACTTCCATATGTTTTCCATGGTAGCTATACCAATTCCCACCAAAAGTGTGCAAGGATTTTCTTTTCTCCACAGCCTTGCCAATGCTTATTCTTTTTTTGTAACAGTCATCCTAACTAGTGTGAGGTGATATATTATTGATTTTCATTTTCCTGATGACGAGTGATATTGAGCACCTTTTCACACTAGCCATTTGTATGTCTTCCTTGGAGAAATGTCTATTCAGTTCCTTTGCCCGCTTTTTTTTTTTTTTACATTTGATAAAGTGGCTTTTTTTTAAATTTTATTTTATTATGTTAGTCCATTTTTTAATTGGGTTATTTGGTTTTGTGCTACTGAGTTGTAAGAGTTCCCTATATATTTTGGATATTAACCTGTTATCAGGCATGTAGTTTGCAAATATTTTCTCCTGTTCCATAGGTTACCTTTTCATTTTGTTGATTGTTTCCTTTGCTGTGCATAAACTTTTTTGTTTGATGTAGGCTCACTTATCTGTTTTGGCTTTTGTTGCCTGTGGTTTTGGGGTCATATCCAAAAAATCCTTGCCAAGTCCAATATAAAGAAGCTTTTCCCCTATGTATTTTTCTAGAAGTTTTATAGTTAAAGTTCTTATGTTTAAGTCCTTAATCATTTTGAGTTAATTTTTGTGTATGGTGTAAGATAAGGCACCAATTTCATTCTTTTGCATACGGATATCCAGTTTTTCTAATACAATTTATTGAAGACTGTCCTTTCCCCATTGTGTAGCTTGGCACTTTTATCAAAGGTCAGTTGACCATATATATATGGGTTTACTTCTCGGCTCTCTATTCTCTTCCATTAATCTATATGTGTGTTTTATGACAGTACCATACTGTTTTGATTACTATATTTTTGTAATGTATTTTGAAATCAGGAAGTACGATGTCTCCAACTTTGTTCTTGCTCGAAATTGTTTTGGCTGTTCAGGGTCTTCTGTGGTTCCATCCTAATTTTAGGGTTGTTTTTTCTATTTCTGTTATAAAAAAATGTCATTGGGATTTTGATAAGATTGCATTGAATTTGTAGATCACTTTGGGTATTATGGGCATTGTAACAATATTAATGTTTCCAATCCATGAACATGGGATGTCTTTCCATTTCATTTTCTCTAATTTCTTTCTTTTTTTCTTTGGATACAAAATATTTGGTCATATATTCATAATTTACTTGACATTTCCAGCACAGTGAAGATTCAGTAGCAAAAGAAACTTCTTAAAAGAGAAGAGAAAGATACAGAGCTCTGGAGTTTCTGTTGGAACAGGACCCTTCTGTTTGGTTATATACATTTAAGTTCATTTAGTGTCTGATCCAGTGTCTGATGTAAGCCCACATTCTCTTCTTTGGCCTGGGCAAGTTTTTCTTTCAGGTCATCAATTGTCCTTTCCAGTTTTGCAACCGTTCTGTCTGCAAATTCAGCACAGGTCTCAGCCTCTTTCAGTTTGTCAGACAAAACTTTGATTTGTTCTTCATATTTATCCTCCTTTTCAGAATACTTTTTAGATGCAGTCTCGAGTGACTTCAGATTGTTAGTGACATTCTTGAGCTCTTGCAGGTCACCACATTTTAGTTCAGACCCCTCAGCACGCTCTTCCTCCCTCTCCAGCTCGCCCTCCAGGATGACCAATTTACAAGCCACCTCCTCGTATTTGTGGTCAGCCTCCTCAGCTGTGAGCTTGGCCTCTTTGAGCTGCATCTCCTGAATCTCCATCTTCTCACCTTTCATGGCCCGGTTTTCTATCACCTTCATTCCTCTCTCACTCTCATCGGCAGCCTTTTCTGCCTCCTGCAGCTTCTGCAGGGCTGTGGCCAGTCGTTCCTGAGCCCTGTCCAGTGCCTCCTCAACAAGCTGGATGCATAGATTGAGAGCTGCCACATCCCCTTCGGCTTTCTTGCGCTGCTCATGCTCGCTGTCCAGCTCCTGCTGCAGGCCCTGCCCGCGGTCCTCTGCCTCGTCCGCCTGTTGCTACGAGGCCTGGATCTTGTTTCACCGCCTCCAGGGAGTTGAGGCCAGCCATGGCATGGAGGCACGGAGGTGTGGAGGTGCACTCCACAGGCAGCGGGCAGCGGTGGGCATTGGGCTCGGCTAGGCTCAGGCGAAAGCTGCACCAGCCGCACCCCGGCCTAATTTTCTCTAATTTCTTTCATCATTGTTGTACAGTTCTTAGTACACAAGTCTTTCAACTCCTTGGTTAAGTTCATTCAAAGTATTTTATTCTTTTTGATGCTCTTGTAAATGGGCTTGTTTTCTTAATTTCCTTTTCAGATATTCCTGTTGGTATAGAAATGCAAATGATTTTGTGTGTTAATTTTGTATCCTGCAACCTTATTGAATTCATTTATTGGTACTAACAGGTGTGTGTGTGTGTATCTGTGTGCATACATGTAGTCTTTAGAGTTTTCTACATATAAAAGCATGTCATCTGAAGAGGTAATTTTACTTCTTTCTTTCTGATTTTAATGCCTTTTATTTTTTTTTCTTGCCTAATTGCTCTGGTTAGGACTCCAGTACTATGTTGAATAGAAGTGATGAGAGCAAACATTCTTGCCTTGTTCCAGATCTTAGAAGAAATGCTTTCAGTTTTCCACCATTGGGTATGATGTTAGCTGTGGGCTTTTTATATATGTCCACAGGCTGCTGGGTGCTGCGGGTGGGCTTGTTCTCTCTTTCTCCCATAGGAAAACCCATGACTCAAGGGGATCTCTCTCAGAACTGCACTGTGCCAAGTTGGGGGATTAAAGTGACTTTTCTTCTTACCCTTTTCAGTGTGTCTTTTCTCATTTCATGCTCCACTGGAGTGCTGTAATATCTCACCTGGATTCTGAAGCTCTCATAAGGGTAGTTTCATCAATGGATGGTTGCTAAATTGGTGTTTCTGTGGGAGGGCAAGGGCTGAGACTGCATATTCCACCTGCTGACATCCTGCTGATGTCACTCCTGATTGTTATTGTCTTGAAGCCACTGTTTGGAGTGGTTTGCCCTGCTGCAATTTCAGATAACTGAAACAGGTTTGGGTTCCCAGTGAGATAGGTGCTGTAATTAACCGAGTACATGTCCCTAACAACAGCACAAACTGCCTCTCCATTTAATCCCATAAAATGAAACTAATAAAATCAGACTGATGATATGCCAGATTTCCAAGTCACAACAGCCTATTAATGATGCCTGCGTGTTTCAAAATATCTGCTAATAATTCATTGTTTCGCTCATTCTGCTTTAGCTTAAGCAAGAGGTAGCTCTAGGTTGCAGCACTTCCAGCTTTTTCAAAGTACACATACAAACGGGCTAAGTGAAGCCTTGAAAGACCTCTAATGTCCACAGCAAAACAAAGATAAAGACAGATGAGGATCCATTCTTCAGCCACTATACTTTGACTAGTGGTGAGGAGAGTCTGGAAAACAAAAGTGCTATCAGTCAATCTGTAGTATTGCAGGTTGGGAAGATAGCTACACCACAGGGCCTTCTCTAAAACACATGCTTGGGAAAAGAAGCATGCCTGAGAAGTAGATTCTCTAGATCAGGGGTCAGCAAACTAGAGCCTATGAGTCAAATCCCACTGGCCACCTGTTTTTATAAAGAAAGCTTTAGTAGAATATAGCCAACCTATTCATTTGTGTATTGCTTATGGCTGCTTTCAAGCTAAAACAGCAGGATTGAGGAGTTGTGAGAGACTGTACTGACCACAAAGCCAAAAATATCTACTTATCTTGCCCTTTACAGAAAACATTTGCCTAATTCTGCTCTCAATAAGTGACATTTAGCTCTTTTTTCTTTATTTTTTTAAAGATTTTATGTATTTCTTTGAGAGAGAGAGAGAGCGAGCATGAACGAGGTGGAGGGGCAGAGGGAGAGGGAGAAACAGGCTCCCCGCTGAGCAGGCAGCCCGATGCGGGGCTCGATTCCAGGGCCTGGAGATCATGACCTGAGCCGAAGGCAGATTCTTAACCGACTGAACCACCCAGGTGCCCCAATTAGCTCTTTTTTATGTTCTAAATGTCTCTCAGATCATTCACACTTTCCTTCATTATTGTTTTTAAATTGTTAATCATGAGATATTTCAAACATACATAAAATTAGACTAAATAGTAAATAACTCATTCACATACCTGCCACTGAGATTAAGCAGATGTTAACATTTAGCCAGATTTGTTTCATCTTGACTTAAAAAATGGAAAAAAAAAATACAAATACAGCTAAAGAACCCCTTCCCTTCCTCCTCCCCCCATCCCCAGAGGCTGTCATCATCTTGAAATTGGTGTGCTTCCTTCCTATTCATATTTTTGTAGTTACTACAAACTTATACAATTGGCTACAGGCTTGAATAATTTTTACATAAGTACTATCATCATATTGTATGTATCTTTTGGTAACATATTTCTGCTCAGCATTATCTTTCTGAGATTTATAGATACTGATACATGTTTATCTACTTCATCCATTTTAATTGTATTATAGCATTTCATTTTATGAATTAACCACAGTTTATATAACCCAGTTGTGTAACAATCTAATGAGGGACAATTTGGTTGTTTCCAATTTTTCTTTTAACAGGGCTGTAATAAACAACTTTGCATACATCTTCTTGCACACAAGCATATGAATTTCTCTAGGGCATGTTCCTAGGAGTCCAATAGCTGGTCAGAGAGCATGAGTGTGATTACTTATCTTCTGTTCACCCTTCCAGATACCACTCTTCACCCTTTCCATTCCTGCTCTGGATACCAGGGAGCTGAATTATGTGGACCGATCAGCAGGCTCCCTTGCCTTCTGCTCCCCACTGTGTTTGGCCAATGAAGGGAACCAACCGGAAAGGTGGAGAGGGGGAGGAAAGTGGGACCAGGGTATTTATTCCCCCAGGCCCCTCTCCGTGGGATTGCAGCAGGCTGGCTGGGTCCCTCCGGTAAAGGTCACAGGTGACTTCTCACAGCCATCTGTCCCAGGTTCCAGGGACTGCTCCTTCAGCTTTCCCCTGCAGGCCTGAGGGTGGTACGGTCCACTAACCCTAGCTCCTGGGGACTGCACTATTCCTTGTGCCTTTCCTGTACCTTGGCCATATGTTTCTAAATCATCCCATTATTAAATGCGCCTCAAATTATCAAATCTGAGTGTGTCACCTGTCTCCTACCAGCACACTGGCCGGTACAATATGCATCTTCAACTGTACAGAGTCTGTAAATTGGTCCCCAAAGTGGCTGTAATAATCTGCACTCCCACAGATTCGTGTATGAGTCCCTATTTCCCCACATTCTCTCCAAAACTTGATGGGATTTGCTTAATGACTTTTGCCAGTGAGACTGAGCACGAGCATCTTTCTCTGTTTATTGGGTTTTTTTGGGGTTTTTCTCCTGTCAGAGGCCTGCTCCTGTTCTTTTCCTGATTTTTTTGGCTTTTTCTTTTTCTTACTGATTGAAATGAGTCCTTTATATATACTGAATGCTATTTCTTGTTGGACTGAGAAAAAAAATCCTCTCCCAATCTAGGTTTTGTCATTGCATTTAACTTAACGGTGTGGCTTTCAGTTTTCAGGTGATCAGCATCGTCAATCTTTTTCTGGCTTTGCTTTTCATAATTTACTTAAATTCTTTCCTAACCCACTGCCATAAACATATTCTCTTATATCTTCTTCCAAAAGTCTTCTAGTTTTGCTTTTCTGTTTAGATGTTTAGCCTGTGTGGGATATATTTTTGTATTTGGTGAAAGGTGGGAATATAATTTTATTTTTCCATATAAATAACTAGTGTATTGGATAGTCCCTCTTACCTTCACCAATTTATAATGCCACATCGGCAGTATTTCAAGACTCCATGTGCACATGGGGCTGTTTCCCCTGTTTTGTTCCATTGGTCTATTTGTCTGTCCCTCACCCAGGACCACACAGTTTTTATAAAACATCTGGCTGTCTGGCAAAGTATCCCACCACCTCCCCCAAATCTGCTTCTTCCAAGACTTTCTCAGGTCTTTGTGCATTTGGGGTTCTGATACTGTAAACCAGATCATGACAATTTTCTTCTGGCTCTGATTTTCTAATAATTTTAATGATAAATGAAAATAATATGTTAAAAATATATATAATAAATGGTGTATAAATAATTATAGAATAATTTTTTGCGCTAAGAAAATCATATGACTTGTCTTTTCATTCATTAACAAGGTGTAATACACCAACATATTTTCTAAAGTTGAACTGTCTTTGAATTCTAGAGATAAGCCTTATTAGGTTGAATTATTTTTCTTAATACAGCTGGTTTACCTAGGATTTTTGCATCTATGTTAATAAGAGGGATAACCGTATGATCTATTTCTTGTGTTATGCTTGTCCAATTTTTTGTGAAATAGCTCACAAGTGATAGCTTTCTCTCGTTTTGTATTATCTGTCTTAGTTTTAACCTTCCCATAAAAAACCCTATGCCTGGTAGCCTTTGAATTATATTATCAATTATCATTCTAGTTCATTTAATAGTTACAGGTCTAGTCAAGTTTTCTGAATCTTGTGGAGTCATTTTTAGTCCAATACATTTTTCTAAGCTGCTGTCTGTTCCATCCACATTTGCAAGCGCGCGACGTGGAGGAGCAGCCCCACTATGACAGCCGGATGACCTTGCACCTTTCCCCACAGGCAAAGGGGAAAGGTGCAAGGTCCTTTGGAGGCGAGGCTTCTCCGTGGTCTGACTGCATTTTACAGAACACCATCATCCTCCTGAGGACATGGGGAGATAGGCGGCCATGTGGGGAGCTGTCGCAAGCCTCTTTACCATGCACTTCGTCTACCTCACAGAACACTCCCTATTTCGTGACAGGTTGCCATGAGACAACAAAATTTTGCTAAGTGAATCAAACTCAGACCTTCCGTCTCCAAATCCAGCAAGCTTCCCTCAGTCCCACACTTCCTCCTTGTCATCACAGAGAGGACTAGAGCCCACCTGGACCAGCCCCACCCCCAAGTGCTCCTGAATCCACGGTCCTCTCCCCAGGTCAGGGTCTAGTGAGGCTTTTGCCCTGGGTAGTAGGGACTACGGCCATATCCCCTGCTGTGTCCCTCTCTCGGCATAGTGTCTGCCACAGGGCAGGGCTGATCTCAGGTGCTCACAAAGCCGGGGTGATGGAGATGGATTGGCTTTTTGATTTGAGAGGCCTCCAACATTGAACAGTGCTGACTCGGGGAATCACAGCTCCCACAATGGCTCATACATCAGGACCTCTTTAATGGGGAATTATGGAAATGTGCTGCCTGGAGCTCTCTTAATTAAGGTTGCAGCCTCTGAGTGGACTCTCCCCGCTATCCTCTCCTCTTCTTTTCTCCTTGACACCTAGGGGCGGAATCCGGCTGCCTTTGACAAGGCTTTCCTTCTCCCAACATTTCTGCTGACAGACTCAGTTTGGAAACAGTTGAGCTGGTTGGGGATGGTGGCCTTTCAGCCAGTATGAGCTGCCTAATGGGAAACCCAAATGAGTGAATAATAAAGATCTTGCGGCCCCGTGCTGCCTAGTTCTCAGGAAAGGCTGGGGCTGAGGTTGGAAATAGGTAGAAGATAGATAATCAGGTGAGATGTTCTTCCCGGCACCCACTCTTCTCCACCCCCATCCCAAAGCCAGTTTGTCCTGGAGGTTATATTCCAACCAGAGAATAGAGGTGGACTCCCGCCATTCCCAGGACCTGTTGGCTTCAGTCCCCGACCAGAGGGCAGGCTGGGTCCTAGCCTCCCAGGGGAGGAAGGGCCACCATTCTTTCTCTCTCTGTGCACAAGGACATCTTCTTAGTATGCTCAGGGAACACAAAAGAGAACTGAGCTCCAGGAAAGTCTGACTTCCCGAGGCAAGAGTCCAAACCCAGCCCAGAGCCAGATGCCACCTGACAGCTTCCTGTCAGCCCAAATTCCCTCACTCAGACTGGCCCTGGATTCTCCAACATCGTGCTCAGTCCACTGGTCACGTCTTCACTCAGCATGTGTTCACTAATGTGTGTGAGGTCTTGACACTCTAGTTCCATGTCCTTCTTCCCCGCCGCCCCCCATACACAGTTTTAAAGTTTATATAAGATAATTTTCAAAGCAGCTTTTTCACCAGGTATGACTCATCTTTCAGTTCATGGCTGTAGGTTTCACCAGTTCCTAGCTTCTCCAGTGAATAATTTAAAAAGTGTAAACAAATATTTAAATCATTTGGGAGCTCACTATATAAAAGCTCTAGGGGTGAGCTTCTTGTAATGATGTGGCCGTTCCTTAAATCATCTGTGGGTAAAACCTCCTTAAACAGGACTCTTGGGTAGAAATCTATTTGAGTGAACAGAGCCATGAAACTGCACCAGGCAGGACAAGAGGGGAAATACTGTGTATCCACTTGTCCTTGATATATTCAGCTGCCCTCACTGGTTCACAGGGGATAGCAGAAACCCTAATGCCAGAAAACAGATCCTTCACACCTGAGGCCCTGGCCCTGCTTCTCCAGCCTAACCCTTTCCAAGGGCTTCCTTTTATTTTTTTTTTTTTTAAGAGTTTAATTTATTTATTTGAGAGAGAGAGAGACAGTGAGAGAGGGAACACAAGCAGGGGGAGTGGGAGAGGGAAAAGCAGGCTTCCCGCTGAGCCGGGAGCCCGATGCGGGGCTCGATCCCAGGACCCCGGGATCATGACCTGAGCCGAAGGCAGACGCTTAACGACCGAGCCCCCCGGGGCCCCCCCCCCCCCCCAACGGCTTCCTTCTTCCCAGATCAGTAGTTCTTTGAGTGTGGGTCCAGGGCCAGCAGTATGGGCATCACTTGGAACATAGAAGAAATGCAAATTTGCAGGCCTTACCCCAGGCCTACTGAATCAGAAACCCTGAGGGTAGGGCCCAGCAATCTGTTTTAACAAGCCCTCCCAGTGGTTCTGATGCACACAGTTTGAGAACCACTGCCTTAGCAAGATCTGCAGGGCCCTCCACGGAGTCACTGGCGACCCCGAGGAGCCGTTGTGTAAATTAGGAGTACAGCCTCCTCTGGGAGGACGTAGCTACAAGCGTGCGCTTGCCGAGTGGAGTCAGAGCTGTATTTCAGCCCCTCGCCCCCTCGGTAGGACGTGCTTATAAAGCCAGCAGCCGGCACGACCATACCCGGCAGCCCTGCCCGCAGGACCAGACCCTCCGGCCTCCTCACCCCTATGCTCCAGCCACTCCGAACATTTTACGATTCCCTGAACACATCACGGTCCTTCGTGCTTCCTTCTCGCCTTTGCCCAAGCCCTTCCCTCTACCTGGAATGCCTTTTCCCTGTCTCCCACCTAGAAAACTCCTACAACCTTTAAGAGCCAGCTTGGCCGTCTCCTCGGGCTCACTTGTCACATTGTGCTCACCTCTCACGTTGTCCTGCCTCGCCGTGTTCTCACTGTTCCTCGCATTGTCTCTGCCCCCCCCCCCCCGCACGGGCAGGAGGGATGTCTGATCCGTCCCTGGGTCACAGCGTCACATTCATACAATGGCAGAATACTAAGCGTCAGTTCTCTGTCGGGCTCTTGGCACTGGAGGTGCGGTGAAGGTCATGTCGGGCAGGCCAGCCTCACAGAGCTAATTCATAATTAAGTGAACACTCCAGAAGGAGGGAAGGGAGGAGGGGAGAAGCAAGCCCTTTGCCAAAGTGGGGAGAGGCAAATGCTTTTCTGAATGATTTAGAAGCTGCCTTAAAAGCAGGGTGACTTCCTCTAGCTCTGGGAGGACGAATTCCTGTCCTCTCCAGATTCGTTTGTGAAGGTAAAAAAACCCAAGACCAGTCCCAAGCAGAAAAAAAAAATCTTCCATGGCAGGAGGGATGTGTCCTCCCACCGGGCGTGATTCAGCCCCAGCCATCGAAGGGCCATCTTGCCATCCAGAACGTTCAGTGCCACCCCCACGGCAGCTGCAGCTGGGAGTCTGAACAGGGATAAGCCCAGATGAGGAGTCTTGATGCCTCTCCTCCTTATAATTAAGGCTCTAATCACTGTGTCAGGACTCAAATCAGGTTGGCATGCCCCTCCTCAATTAGCCGCTTATCTAATTATAAGGCATGCATTGCAAGTTTCCGCTCACTGCAGTAATGCAATAATGGGGTTCCTTATGGAGGCCATTTGACTTCTGAACTGATTTCTACACCCAGTGAGCAATGAAGGAATAAAATAGGAGTTCAGTTTACATGCAGAAAACATGAGTCTTTTCCAAGGAAAAGAATAGGTTTGAAGGTAGAAGGGGGGTGATGTGAAGAGGCGCTTGCCATCATCCAGAGGGAAAATGCTCTGGAGCAAGGCGGTGGGGATGGGGAAGTCACCCCAGGCAGACATACAGAGATGTTTGGAATATAGACCTTGATGTGGGAAGAGAGAGCAAGAGGGATCAGGAGGGAGATGAAGGGGTCTAGTCTGGATTCTGAAGGTGCTACAGGAAAAGCCAGAACAGACTTTCCAATAGACAGACTTGATAAGCACACTCCGCAGCCTGAGCCCAGGTTTGCACACACACGTACACACCCCCATGCACACACACGCACACATATGTCTATGCATGTACATGCACAGACGCACATATGGGCACACACACTGACACGAGCCCAGCCCCGCTTCCCTTTATTGGCATGACTGTGCTATAAGAGACAGCCTTTTGGAAAGCTCAACAGAGCTAAATCAAAGCCCCGTTCTGTAGCCCCAGTTCTTCAGTTTCTCCCTGCAATAACAAATTGTGACCCTTTGCTCCCTGGTGCCAAAAAGCCTCTCCTGGGGCAAGAAAGCAGGTAGTGTGGCCAACAGAAAGGAGGGAAAAGCAGCTCAGTCGTGGTGCTGATCCAGTGTGCTAAAAAGGCCAATCCCCACATCCTTACTAGAAGTCGGAGTGGACTCACACAGACATGAACCCACATTCACAAATACGTGTAATATATACAGAGACACTCCGACCTGCAAGACACGCACACATACACACACACGGAGGCTTTCTCGCTCACGGAATCACATACAAATACAGAGAAAACATAAACTTGCACACACGAACATCGCACAACAAACAGACACTCTCTGAAATACATTCATTCACTTAAAACAGTTTTGAAATAATTATTCAGAAAATTAAAGCAAAAAACAATTTCATGCTAATTATCTAGATTTTTTTAAAATAAATAAAATAAAAGTGCATTGTTTCATTGAATGTGCTGAACACTCTCCAGCTATAAAACATCTTGTATGGGCGTGGCCCGTTTCACTCAGCAACGGAAATACACAAATGTTATCTCCTTGACACCTCACAGGGCTTTTCTGTTGGCGTGTTTCTTTGTGATTTCCACGTGCCTTTTGTGCTGGATGCTGGCTGTTAGTGCTCAGCACTATCCCAGCCCTTCTTAGCTCTTTCTCTATCCCCAGAAGCTGGAAACCGAAAGACTACATTTCCCAGATTCCCATGCCAACAGAGTTCTGGTTTCTGTTCCACCAACAGGAAACATTCCCATGAGATTCGGAAGGTGGAAGACATTTAGCGGGCAGGTGGGCGTTTGGCTGGTGCAGGCAGGGGGTTTTGCCGTGGTTCTGTTATCCATCCCCCTGTGAGTTACCCACGTCAGGGTTTCAGGTGGCAGAGATCATTGGTGGTGGGAATTCTTGTAATTTTTATAACTGCCTGATTTTCTGAGACTATCAGCAATTTTCTCAACCTTTGCTCTTCCAACCCTTTCAAATATTTTTTAAACATCAAGTTCCATGTATCAGCTCCTGTCTGCACGGAATACCTTAAGTAGTCTTCCGGATGAATACAAATGTGCATATCACACACATGTAAATATCATTTTTCCCGTCAGGTTAGACACGTCTTCATGAACAATCAATTAAAAGGAATGCTTTTATGTAGTGCCATCGATTTGTATATTTGCTTATGCTCTCTGTATCCATTTCCTAGCGCTGTCATAACAAAGTGTCACCAACTGGCAGGTTCAAGCAACAGAAATGTGTTGTCTTACAGTTCTTGTGACCAGAAGTCTGAGATGAAGGTGTGGGCAGGGTTGGGCCATGAGGGAGAATCCATCCCATGCCCCCCTCCCAGCTTCTGGTGGTGTGCGGGCCCTCTTTGGGGTACTTTGGCTCCTGCCGAATTACTCAGATCTCTGTCTTCATCTTCATGTGTGTCTCTGTGTCCAAATTTCCCCTGTTTGTATGGACGCCAGACATACTGGATAGGGTGCCCTAATGAGCTCATTTTAACTTGATTACCTCTGTAAAGATCCAGTTCCTGAAAAAAGTCACATTCTAAGGTACAGGAGGTTGGATTGCAACATATCATTTTGAGGGGGACACAATTCAACCCATAGCACTATCCAATTCCAGGTGAGTGCCCGGCAGCAGTCAGTTGGATGGATCACTCAGGAATTCAGAGATGATTTAGGCTAGAGATACAGAGTTGGAAGGCTCAGCAAAAAGCAGCGGGCAAGTTCAATCAGAAAGAATAAAAAGGGTAAGAGAAGAGGTCTGAACGCAGAATCCTGGGGCACACTGACGTGTAAATCAGGGGTAGAGGAAGAGAAGACTGAGAAGAAACCGAGGAATAAGAAACACAAAGAGAATCAGTGTCCCAGAGCCAAGAGAGGGCGAGATGAGGCATGAGGATGGAGAACTAGAACATGAGGTAGATTGGACTCTAGGCTTGCACAGAGATACATGCAACGTGCTGCTTCTGGAAACTCCATCAGGACCCCCTGGACTAGCCAGCAGTGCTCAAATGCCACTATGCCATCCACTCATGGCCCTGGACCTCCCTGCCTCTTCACTCCTGGGCCCAGGTCCCACTAGCCCTCTGCAGAGGGTCTTCTAGGTTGAGGGAGGAGGCAGTTTCCTCACTGGACTTGTCGGGAATCTTTTCAAAGTGTTTATGAGGTTAGAAGTAACAAAAATTAAATTTGAGACTTAAGCAAAAAATAAGGACACATCACTGGAGTAGCTCACAGAATTACAGCTTCAGGAGCCAAGGTGGATTGGGTTCCCTGAGAAGTGGACTCTGAGATGAATATTAGCATGGAGGGAGTTTGGTAGGGAGAACACAGAACTGGAAGGGATGTGGGGAGAACTCGAGTACCTATCATTCTTGACAGAAGCCCCTGGGGGTATTCTGAAGCTGGGATGATCCTTCAGTGCTGGAACGAGGGTGCCGAGACTTTACCCCCTCACGTTTGCCAGTTGTCCTGAATCGAAGCAAAGTCCAGGCCTTTGTAACCCACCAGAAACGGGGGCATGACCTTAGGCAAGGCGACTCTCGTCAGCTGAGGCAATCCCCGCAGGAGACAGAAGGCTCCGAGCCTTCTGCCTGCAGCTTGAGGTAAACAGTCCTTTGTTCCGGGGCGCCTGGGTGGCTCAGTCGTTAAGCGTTTGCCTTCGGCTCAGGTCATGATCTCGGAGTCCTGGGATTGAGCCCCGCGTCTGGCTCCCTGCTCGGCGGAGGGCCTGCTTCTCCCTCTCCTACTCCCCCTGCTTGTGTTCCCTCTCTCGCTGTGTCTCTCTGTGTCAAATAAATAAAATCTTAAAAAAAAAAAAAAAAAACAGTCCTTTGTTCCTATTACGGACCGGCAGTGTGTGCCCCCCCCAAATTCATATGTCAAAACCCTAACCCCAATGTGACTGTATTTGGAGATAGGACCTGTGAGGAGGTAGTTAAGATGAAATGAGGTCGTAAGAGTGGGCCCTAATGCAGTAGGACTGGTGCCGTAATACGGAGAGGAGGAGACACCAGAGTTCTCCATCTGCCCTGAGAAGACACAGTAAGAAAGCAGCCATCTGCAGGCCAAGGAGAGAGCTCTCATCAGAACCTGGCCGGGCTGGCTTCTTGATCTGGGGTTCTTCAGTCTCCAGGTCACTGAGAAAATTAATTTCTGTTGTTTAAGCCACCCAGTCTGTGGTATCTGGTTAAAGCAGACCAAGCTAACACAATTCCTGAAGGAGAATGTGGGCCGCACACAACCAGGTCCAGCACAGGAGCTGAACCAGGGGCCCAGCTTTCATCTCTGCTATCTGTCTGTCTGTCTCTCTCTCCACCTCTGCTCTTCTTCCCCAAGTTGTGAGATAGAACTTGACTACCTGTAGGTCCTCACTCTTCCAAAGCCATGACCCAAGAAGGAAAAGAGCTGTCGTCCCTTAGACTACAATTTGGAAAACCGTGGGAAGCCCACACTGTACAACCTGCTAGACCAATTCTGAGCCCAGTGGCATGGGGTACCATGACTGACCTTGCCCTTGGCCACATAGGCCAGATTTGCTATCAAAAGATGAAGGAGTGATGGGAAGATACCAAGCAGGAAAAGGCACGAGACATGAACCCTTTATTTTACCAAGTATTTGCTCAGTCAGATTTCAGTAAGTCACCCACCCTGTGACACCAAGCAAGTCACTTCTCTGTCTGAGTTTTGCTGTGCTCATGTTTCCGGAGGAGATGGCTGTGGTTGTGTGGGGATAGGCCTACCTAGCACAAGGCTGGCACATACTAACTGTCTGGTAAAAGATAGCTTCCGTTATGTTACTGTCTGGGTACTGCTGTAAGAAAATATAATGCTGCATCTCCAACTTCAAAACATGGAGGAAAAGCGAAGTCCCACTGAGGGCAATAATATTTGCCCCAGGTCCAAAAACTACTAAAGTTACATGAAATATGCATTTTTCAGATAAGGAAACAGAAGCCCTGAGAAGTTAATAACTGGCATGATGTCCCACAAAGAGAAGAGACAGGTCTGGATCAAGAACCCTGAACTCTAGTGATGTACCCGGGTGCGCTGTGCCCTACCGTTATCTCCCCGTGCAGCCCTCAGCCGGGACCCTAACTCACACCTGCCCAGGTACGCAGCCTCCCGTTTTTTTCTCCCAGACACCCAGCCTGTATGGTCAAGCCCAGGTCCGCTCAGCAAGTGTTGCTGCAATGGAATTGAAACCCAGTGGGGTATCTGGAAAGCAAGTGGGATATCTGGAAGTAATAAACTTCCAACTGCTTGTTCATTTGGCACCCAGTGGGGGTACGCACAGACTCCTCTCATCTCTCTTTCTTAAGAATCAATAAAAGCTAGTGATGCATTTAGCAGAGATCAAATGCATGAAATTCGGTTCCTTTTTTAACCTTTATGGGACCAGTACTTTGGTCACATTTCTAAGAATTGCTCCAGGTCATTCTGACCCATCATTTGGTAATTGCATTGCAATTTTAAACACCACTTCTTGGTGGCCTGAGAAGAAGAGACACATTTGATTGACCAGGGGAGGTGCGAGCGACCAGGAGAAAATAGCATCTTTGGCTGAGCTCTGACGGATGAATGACCAAGCAGGGGTGCGCATTCCTGGCAGGAGGAACCAGCGTGACAAAGGTGTGGAAGAAAGGAGCACGGATGTGCTCGGGGCAGGAAGGACTAGATGAGTCTGGAGATGCTTTCAGTGAGCGTCCGAGTGGGCAGGGGTTAGGCCGGGGCTGGTCGCGATGGCCCAGCAGTACCCACGGGCTAAGGCAGAGGCGGTGAGACTGCAGACACGGGCATTTCAGAGTCCGAAACAATAGCATTTGGGAACAAACTTGTCCTCTCTGATCCTGACATGGGAGGGCTGGAGAAAGACGGGCCTGAGTTCAAATCCACTGCTGCCATCAACTTGGTGTGAGATTTTACACGTGTGTTTTTTTTAACCCCTTGGGGAAATCACTATCTTCTCAGCAGCTGGAGGCAGCAATGCTCCCCTTCGAGTTTGCAAACTCAATGCCTACAGGTGCCAGGCAAGGAAAATAAATGACTTGTCCTGGGTATAAAAGAACAACGTCTAATGCTAAAAGTAATCAAACTCAAAATACATTAAAAAGATTGTGCATGCCAAACAAAACACACTTGGCCAGCATATAACCAGGATGTGAGTCCCTGACAACCTCATAAGATTGTTCTGAGAATTAAGTGGGATGATATGGAGGAAGTGCTTCACATCGTAGAGAAGCTAGACAAAAAAAGAGTCCATGTGCTATGATTCATTTACAGGAAGTGCAAGAACAGGCTAAACTAATCTGTGGTGACAGGAATTGGAATAGTGTTTCCCTGGGAGCAGTAGGGGCATTGACCGTGGAGGATGTAAGGGAGCCTTGTGGTGGGCTGGAAATTTTCTATAGCTGGTTCCAGGTCTGGGTACCTGTGTGTAAACATGTATAAATATTCACCGAGCTATACACTCGAGCTTTGTGAACTTTACTGAATAAAAATTTCACTTCAATCAAAAAGGACATTTTAAAAGAGGTCCCTTCACAGAGAAATAATACTGAAGAAATGGCTATTTTAGTTGTTATTACCATGACTACTTTTACTATTACCATTAGGAGGAGGAGGAGGATTTAGCCACAAAGTCAATAAACCAACTAAATGAACAACAAACATTCACCAAAGACTTACGTATTGTATTTTCCAAAAATGACTATATAGATATATATATCCCTGCCACGAGCTCTTGCTACAAGGTGAGTTTCGTGCCTCCCACCAAGAGGTGGGGTCTATGTCCCTCCTGTTGAATCTGGTCTGGATTCATGGCTACTTTCCCCAGTGGAGTACAGAGGACGTGATGCCCTGTGACTTCTGAGATTAGGTCATAAAAGCAATCAGCTTCCGCCTGATTCTCTCTTGGAACACATGCCTTGGGAACTCTTCTTGCCAATATGTGAAAGTCTGGCTGCCGGGAAGGGGGCCATCCTGGAGAAAACACATGGGGGGACCACACCAAGAAAGATGCCTGAGGAGCCCTGGCTGTCCCAGCCCCTAGCTGCTCAAGTCTTCTTTTCCCAGGACTTAGACACAGGAGCCCAGAAGCCTTTAAGATGCCTGGACATCATCTGACTGCGACCTCACATGACACCCTGAGCCAGAACCACTCAACCAAGCTGCTCCTGAAACTGAGAGATGATAAGTAACTATCATGGCTCTAGCCAATAAGCATTGTGTTTGATTTATGTCAGCATCAACAGATAACTAATACAGATTTTGGTATCTGGAAGTGGGGAGAGTGTGCTACTATAACAAAAAAACTAAAAATGGAGCACTCTGAGGGCAGAAGTTGGAAGTGTAGGGAAGAAACGTGGAATCTGATGTTCTTCGGGGAGGCTGCCCATGAGGGCTTAAGGGAGAGTAGGGAAGATAATATTGGAAGACGGAGGAAAAGGGACCTTTGTAAGGTAGTGCGTTACTCGGCTCAGGCTGCCATTACAAAATACCACAGACTGGGTGGCTTACAGAATGGAAATTTATTTCTCACAAAAAATGGGAATGGAGGCTAGAAGTCCAAGATCAAGGGGCCAGCCAATCCACTTACTGGTGGGAGCTCTCCTCCTGGCTCGCAGATGGCCACCTTCTCACTGTGTCCTCCCGTGGTAGAGAGACAGAGCTCTGGTGTCTCTTCCTCATAATGACACCAGCCCTACAAATTAGGGCCCCACCCTTATGACCTCATTTTACCTTTATCCCCTCCTCACAAACTGTCTCCAAATGCGGTCCCATTAGGGGTTAGAGCTTCGATACATAAACTCTGAGGGACGTCGCCATCCCGCCCGTAACATATAGTGAGGGAAATCGTAGCAACACTGTCTTCTGTGACAAAATGGAAAATAGGAAGCATACTGAATGAACTGGATGATGTAGTAAAGAAAACTTCCAGGCAAAATGTCAGACGTGCCTCCTGTCTTCTGGTTGCATATAATAAACTGTGAAAAGAGAGAAGACAGGTTAAAGAAAGAACCATTGAGAACAAAGGAGCCAGGACTTGCTGAGTTTGAAAATAAAAATGTCTTATTCCTAGGTATTCCAGACAGGAATGATACTAAAATGTTAAATGGCCTCCAGGCAAAGATCAAATCTAGGAAAGTATCGGGAAAATGTGGTCTAAAGATAAACCTGAGGGAGCCAATATAAAACCCTCTATTAAGACCTTGGAAATATTTAAGGCAGTGATCCAAACAGGAAAACGAAAAGTGCCTCATAGATCCTTACCAGTAAACAATACGGTTTCTGGTAATCTTAAGTGTGGTGTCCCACAGCAGCCTTCCAGGAAACTCGAGGTAGAAATGGGCTGCTCTCATTCATATTTGTGGTCGTGACTTTGATCTCATGGAGCGAGCGCCAATCAGAGGCATAGAAAACTCCCAGTGATTCTAAGGTGACTGCAGTGTCTGAAACACTGCTTGTGTGAGCTAAAAGGTACAGAGCAGTGCAGAAGGAAGCTAGGTCTTTGGCCCTCCAACCTGCTGTCAGAAAGCAAGCTGAGGAAAAGACTTAGCTACAATGACTGTTTCTTATGGAAAAGAGAGGCAGGTGCAGAGGATATCTCTGGGTGGATATCTGAGGGTGGAGCCAGGAGCCATGGAGAGCCATTCCCAAGCAGCAGTGCTGAGTTCTAACCCAGAAAAGACCCATGTGCCCAGAGAAATTTCTGAATTGCTGAGGATCCCTGTGTATCTCCCATTCTTTACCCTCATTTTTTTTTTTTTTTAAGAAGAGGACCTGTAATGCTTATTCTATGCCTGTCCTACTGCTACATATTAGGTAGAGGGAAGATAACGTGTTTCTTTAGTCCACAGGCCCATTGATCCGGAGGAACCATACAGGAAGAGCTGTATGTGAGAAAGTCACCCAAGGAGCAATTAGATGACAAGGCCCAGGACTTCAAGTTGATGCTGCAATGTAATGAGACTTGAGGGCTGTGGAAAGCGGTGAGTGTATTTTCATGTGGGAAATATATGAACCCTCAGAAGCCAGAAAGTGGACTGAAGTAGCCAACCTCCCACGATACCATGGCCATTCTTGCCCCCGAGAAGGAATTCCTTCTTGCACTGCCTCCGGTTGGCCCTGGGTGACCAATATGATACAGAGAAAATAAGGTAGGTCTTAAAGCCTTGCCGCTTCTTCTGGCCTCCGATCTTCCGCTCTGAGGGAAGCCAGCTGCCATGATGTGAGAAGGCTCATACGGCCCTGTGGAGAGGAGCAGAGGCCCCTGCCATTCGGCAGCACCAGCTGCAGCCCTATGTGTAGACCGCCTGGGGCATCGAACCTCCAGCTCCAGTCAAGCCTTCAGAGGGGGGCAGCCCTCGCTGCATCTGACCACAGCCTCATGAGAGATCCTGAGCCGGAACCAGCAGCCACACAGCTCCAGAACGTGAGCCCCAAAGGAACCGTGAGGGAGAAAAAAATGATCACTGCTGTTCTAAGCCACTCAGTTTTAAGGCAACTTGTTATACACCAGTAGATAACAAACACAACTCTACAGGGTAGGAAAAAGGGAACCCAATGCAATCACTGGCAGAGGAGTAAAAAGAAAGTGGGCAGACCCAGGAGAACACACACACACTCAGGCAGCATGAGGTTCCCTTGGCAAGCATGAAAAAGGGCAGCTTCTCTCTCCTAGCGGAGTGTTGGCATCGAGGGTCAGAAGGTTGAGGTGCCTGGGGACGGTGAGACTTTGGGAGACAATTTCAAGAGGTGAGCTGGCCATCTTAGATGGGACTAAACCCTCCTGGGTCCTGGCTTTATTGTTGCAAAGGAGGCCTTTCCATTTACAGAGCTTTTTTGCATCCATCTGTCACAATGTGACAAAGGCAGGTCAGGATTACCAGGCCCCTCGCGCAGAGGACCAAATTGAGGGTCACACTGGGTAACTGGTTTGTCCAGGCCCTGGGCACTTTCTGTTCCTGTAACAGCCCTCAGCAGATCAGAGCTGCCTTTGCCTGCCAGAGGAATCAAATCACCCAAAGAGTCTCAAGACCGGGCCAGAAAGATGCATTAAGGAACAACATGGAGAGAAAATGCAGGCCAACTGCTCTGATGGGGACCTTCAGTCAGGAATAACAGACGTTGGCTGCCTTTATCTGTGCCTCAGGATGCAGAAGCTGAACTAGTGTCATTGTTCAGATTCTGTCCCTCTTTACCATGTGGCCTCGGGCCTTGGGTCTTTGAACTTCATCCATATTATGTGGGGTTCCACCGGCTGGTCTCTTCGGCTCCATGTGGCTCTGACAATGTGGGATTTGCAAGGAATCTGTGGGAACGTCAATATTGATGTTGGCATAATAATACCAGGCCATTCCCAGTCAAGGCTCCAATCTACAAAATCAATGCCGAACAGGAAATTGCAGGCAGAATTTATTCTGAATTTTCCCACCAAGGGACTCAGTTTGTGTACGTTGCTACGTGGACTTTAATAAAATAGTGAACAAGGGAGGTTTCTGCCAGCTTCCCCAGCCCCCTGACATATGCTCCCCTTTCTGCCAGACCCCTCTGGAGAGAGGACCTCCCTGGGGCTGCAGCTGTGATCGGGAATAAGTACAGAGAGTCAGGTGGGAGGTCGTTTGCAAAAACAACACAGCCTGTAAAATAAAATGGGGTGGCATAAAATAAAATAACACAATATGCAATAAAATCATAAAATGACCAAGCTAAATTAATGTCAGAGGACCCTCTGCCCAACACCCACTCTTGGTCTCTATATTTAAAAGGAGGAAAACAAATTGGAGTATCTGCCTGTCCAGCCCTACCCAGCTGACTTGGCCCACCTAGGCCCTGGGGCAATGGGGATCATCACGGCAAAACAGTAAGATGAAGTGGGGTCTGTGTTGACCCCATAGACAGTGCTGGTACCTGCTCTGCTGGGCTTGGCTCTGGGGGCCGAAGTGAGCACTGAGCTGCTACTGCATTTTCTAGCATCCATTATCCCTTCCCACAGAAGGATAGCAAACCTCTACTCTCTCCCTATTGCATCAGTATCTGCAATAGCGCATAGGACCAGAAACAGCTCGAAACACAGAAACATACTAATGAAAACTCAGGAATGTGAAAGCTAACCTTTGATCCCCCAAAGCAGAGACGCCAGCTCCTGAGCTGGCCAGGGAAGCAGAAACGGTTTAGCAGAATATGCAGAATCACGACAAGGCAGGACACGAGGGAACTAGATGGTGCTTAAGTCACTTGTGTCTAAAGAGGTCAATGTCACCCCTGGGAGCGAAGGTTGGCACTGAGCACACAGCCCTCTCTGAAGGGAAGCCTCATATTGTGTGTGGCTGATGCAAGTACAGTTAGGATTAGGTTAGCTGTTTGAGTAAACAAAATACAATGGGCTTGCTTCTTAGCTCATCTATTTGTTGTCTTTATAAATTCCTGAACAAAGGGTGCTTGCTGACACCTTTAGGGCACTGACTAAACTATGAGGTGTGCGGTAGGCACCTTGACGCTCAGCAGAGACAGACCCAGGAAGCAGATCCCTGTTCCTCCCCTGCCAGAGGAAAGAGGGAAAGCCTCTTCCTGCTCAAGTGTCTGATCCTCTCCTTACCCTTTAAGGCCCCTTTTCACTTAGTAAGAGGCACACCCAAGAAGAGAGGCAAATGTGTAATTTGCCACAATTTAGAAAAAACAACAAAAGTAATCGATGCACTTCGCCATTTTAATGGATGGTAGAGCAAACATAGGCTAAAGATGGAATGAGGCCCAGATACACCACGTGCTTGGAGACACTGCTGGAGATTATCTCTGCCCTCCACCAAATGAGACAGAAAACAAAGAACACGGAATGGGGGTTCAAAGACATGCATCTGGTCCTGGCTCTGCTGCTCATGGGCTGACTGGCCTTGAGTGAGTCCCTCCCCCAACTCTGGCTCTCAGTCTTGCACCTGTGAAAAAGGTTGGGAGATTTGACCTCTAAAGACGGGTCCACCTCATTCATTCATTCAGCCAACATTTATCAAGTGCCTTTTTTGTGTCAAGCACTTTTCTGGAAAGCAAGAATACATGACTGAGCCAAAGAGAGAGCCCCTGAAGCTTACATTGTAGTGGAGGGAAGACAGGCAATAAACATAAATACAGAATAAGTAAGCAAAGTATATATATTTTTAGAAAGTGCTAGGTGCTATGAAAGAAAAGAACGGGGCGCCTGGGTGGCTCAGTCGTTAAAAATCTGCCTTCGGCTCAGGTTATGATCCCAGGGTGCTGCGATCGTGCCCCGCAGCGGGCTCCCTGCTCTGCGGGAAGCCTGCTTGCCCCTCTCCCACTCCCCCTGCTTGTGTTCCCTCTCTCACTGTCTCTCTGTCAAATAAATAAATAAAATCTTGAAAGAAAGAAAGAAAGAAAGAAAGAAAGAAAGAAAGAAAGAAAGAA